>NC_134879.1:55558355-55560855 GCF_041734735.1 Babylonia areolata | reverse complement strand
AGTCCTGGTGAAAGCGCAACCCTCAAACCATCTCATATATTATCCTGGTTTTATGCAGAAACGGGTGTCAGCAAAGCCAAACGAAAGCCATTTATGTTCAAAACGCAGTCAAAAGACACACCCAGGTGTTGCTGAGCATCCGTGACGCAACGTTACTCCTTGTAGACCACTGTTCTGCAATAAAGGATTGTGGTAATAAGTGGAGTAGCTTTGGAGATATGTCACATCCCGTTTTGAGATATATACTTGCTGGACTAATGACAACAACAAAAAAAACAAAAAAACAACAACAAAAAACAAACTTAGAGCTTTGTATGGGAAGGTAATGGAGGGAGGAAGGAAGGAGGGTACAGAGAGAGAGAGAGAGAGAGAGAGAGAGAGAACCTGCATGTCCTTGTGGATCCATCTCCGCTTGGTACGGAAGTTGCTGACCGTAAAACGCGAACCTAAAAAGCCATCAGTCATCATCTGGCTGTGTTGGAAAGTGGTCCATGTGCCGTCATTGCGTGCGTGAAACTGTCACATCATTCTGCTCTCCCCCCCCCCCCCCCCCCCCTCCCCCCCTTCTTTCAGCACCTGTCTTTCCTTCCTTCTTTCTTTCTTTTTTTTCTTCCTTTCTTTCTTCGTCGTCGTCATCATCATCATCATCATCATCATCATCATCATCATCATCTTCTTCTTCTTCTTCTTCTTCTTCTTCTTCTTCTTCTTCTTCTTCTGTGTTCGTTGTCTGTAAATTCCACGATCATTCGTATGTCCTTGCGGGCTTTTCCGTACACGACCGTTTTCACCCCGCCATATAGGCAGCCACACTCCGTTTTCGGGGTGTGCGTGTTATGTATGTTCTTGTTTCCATTACCCACCGAACTCTGACATAGATTACAGGATCTTTAACATGCGAATTTTATCTTTTGCATAAGTGTGCACATGAAGGGGTTTCAGGCGTAAGAAATTCTGCAAATATTATGTTGACATGGGAGATGGGAAAAACCTCCTCCCTTAACCCACCAGCTGTGCCGAAACCGAGGGATCGAATTCAGGCAACTCGGGCGAGAATATGTGGAGTGATGGCCTGGAGGTAACGCGTCCGCGTAGGAAGCGAGAGAATCTGAGCGCGCTGGTTCGAATCACGGCTCAGCCGCCGATATTTTCTCCCCCTCCACTACACCTTGAGTGGTGGCCTGGACGCTTAGTCATTCGGATGAGACGATAAACTGAGGTCCCGTGTGAAGCATGCACTTAGCGCACGTAAAAGAACCCACGGCAACAAAAGGGTTGTTCCTGGCAAAATTCTGTAGAAAAATCCACTGCGATAGGAAAAACAAATAAAACTGCACGCAGGAAAAAATACACAAAAAAAAAAAAAAAAAAGGGTGGCGCTGTAGTGTAGCGACGCGCTTCCCGTGCGGAGAGCAGCCCGAATTTCACACAGAGAAATCTGTTGTGATGATAAGAAATAGAAATACAACACAGCACTCTAACCATTCGGCCACCGCACCTGTCGTTTCTTTCTGTCTTTCTTTCTTTCTGTCTTTCTTCCTTCCTTTCCTTCTTTCAGTCCTCATCTCGTTGATTTGGAAACTTGTTCATAACACTGCATGAAACTGCAGCATCATTGTGTGGTTCTGTTGTTATTTTTTATTCCTTCTCCTCTCAGCATCCGTTTTTCTTTCTTTCTTCCCTTTCGTATCCTTTCCTTTCTTTTTTTTATTTTTTCCCCGTTGTAATCTTTTCTTCTTTCTTTCTTTCCCCCCCCCCTTCTCCTTTTAAACAGGTGAACGCCTATAAAACGATTTGTCAGAATTACTTTCCTGTCAGTGTTTTTCTATATTTGGAGCCTGTACTTTATTTTTATAACACAATTTGCATTTCTATACCTGGCTTTTTTTTTTTTTTTTTTTTTTTGCTTTTCTTTTCTTTTTTTCTTTTTCTTTTTTTCTTTTTTTTTTTTGTTTTAACGCGGCAACTGTTTTTCCTGGTTGTGTTAATCCTACATTTTGAACATGTACTTCAAACATTACACATTACATTTTTGTAACAGTATGTCCGGTTTGTAAGGCCTGTAAGGTCAAACACGCGCGCGCACACACATCAGTACTACATTCTATGTACTTTTAAGTGGTGTGACTGGTCTCGCTGAACAAAAAGCAATGCGCTCCCAAGAGCAAGCGGCAGAAGTGTAAACGAATAACGGTGACTGACACCCTGACCTATAAGATCAGTTTCATCACAGTGAGATGACAGCCCTTCACTGACAGACCATATCCGTCAGCAGTAGTGAAGGGGTTAATCGTCATCACAGATAGTCCCCCCCCCCCCCCCCCCAAAAAAAAAAAAAAAAAAAAAAAAAAAAAAAAAACAACGATGTTGTACTTCAGCAGTGATGAGAATAACAGTTATAAACTTCAACAACAACAACAACAAACCAGCTATCCCTGCCAGTAATTGATGTGGTGACCTTGAAGGTGCCAAGGGGTGCAACCTGTCTGTATGTTCAAGA
>NC_134879.1:55550855-55553355 GCF_041734735.1 Babylonia areolata | reverse complement strand
GACGTAATAATTAATTGCAATGTTTTTAAAAGCGAATATGTGAAATGCTTTTATTTGAGAACATATGTTTATTACTCTTGTTTAATCAAGTTATCCGCGTGTGTGGGGTGGGTGGGTGGGGGGGGGGGGGGGGTGCGGGTGTGTGCTGATTATCTGGTTGTGGTTTTCCGCAATTCATCTTTATTCTTATCTTATCTGTCTATTATAATCAATGTGCAGTATAGTAGGCTATGTTTATAATTATATTCAAATAATGTTTCTTAATTCTTTCTGTTTTTACATTAAGAATACTAGTTATTACCTGCAGTGTGTGGATGTATGTATGAAACGATGTATGTGATATTTTTTTTTTACATTTGTATCTTCGTAATATTTGTAGGGGCTGTTGTTGGCTTTTACAGTTATGGTCCCCATGTTGTTTACTTGTCTATGTTATGATAATGCACCTGACCAAATTTCTCCAGTTGGAGATAATAAAGTTATTCTTATCTTATCTTACACACACACACACACACACACAGAGAGAGAGAGAGAGAGAGAGAGAGAGAACCGAACACCGGGTTAAAACATAGACTCACTTTGTTTACACAAGTGAGTCAAAAATGACATTAAAAAAAAAGAATTAAAAAAACAAAACGAAATAAACACATGATACATTCAACTCTGATTTTAAAAATAGATAAAATTATTAAATGGAAGATAGGTATAAGGCATTTAATTGAAATGGGATCAGAATTTATATGGGCCACGCTCAGCGAACTTGTGCGCACCCACACACACGTGAATACACACACACACGACACACACACACACACACACACACACACACACACACACACACACGTGAATACACACACACACACACACACACACAAACACACGCACACATGCACACACATACAACACACACACACACACGCACGCACATGCACACACACACACACACACACACACACACACACACACACACACAGAATGAATGAATGAATCTTTATTTTCCAACGGTGAAGATATTAGCACTTTGGCCGACTTACACATCTGCCGTTGTTCTAAGAGACACACAAACATGTACGCATATAAATGTAGTTATACTGAATACTTAATACATGTATAATGTACGAGTATAACACAGCGTCAAACTGAGACACAACATCGCTCACATCTGTACGGAACGGAAGCGAGTAACACACACACACACACACACACACACACACACACACCAAGGGAAAAACAACAACAAAACCCTAGCATGAATGCTACACATGAATGATTCAAGTGAAATTAACACAGAAAAGTAACGATAAAATTTTAAACACAGAGACATAAAAGACAGCAAATAAGGCGACGGGTAATAGGGATATGGACAGATAGACACATTATGTGAAAGAGGGAGAGACAGAGGGGAGAGAGAGACAGAGACAGACAGACAGAGATGTAAAGATATGTCAGTGTGGGGCAAAAAAAAAGAAAAGAAAAAAAAGAGAGTTGGGTGAGGGTGGTTCACAATTTGTAATACATGTAAGTATACAGAATCGTAGACGTGACCAGACTAGAGTTTGATTTCATTTGTTTGTGTCCACTGTAAAGAGAAAACAATATTCTATGGCGTGATACGTTATCAACTGATTGACGCATTTCGACACATACACAGAGAGAGAGAGAGAGTGCAACAATTTTCATTTTCACAGAAACTCAGACCAGCCTTCTACCGACAAACGCCACGTCAGGTGGTAATTGTGATCGAGCGAACGAAGTGACTGTCAGTCAAAACTGTTAGACGCGTAGGATGAAAAGTCGCTTGCGTCACTGCAAGATTTCGTCATCAGTATCAGTACATCATCGTCATCGAGAAGTTCTGTTGAGGTCAGCCCTTTTACCCACTTTTGTCTAATGCCATTGGTTGGTGGTTTGGGAGTTGATGTAAGTTTCTTTTGCTGTTCTCTGTCTGTCTCTGTCTCTCTCTCACTCTCTCTCTTTCTCACTCTCTCTCTCCACACACACACACACACACACACACACACACACACACAGAGATAGATAGATAGATGTGGATGTGTATTCACAAGCATTTCCCTAAAAACGCCAACAATGTTACGCAGCAGCAGGGTGACGTTTCATGAGCTAAACGTGCAGACAGCTCGCAGTATATTGTGATGTATGAGGTGGGAGGGAACATTATTTTGACATTGTACAATACACGTACACCGCGTGAGCGCGTGCATGCACGCACGCACGCACACACACACACACACACACACACACACGTACGCACGCACGCACACACACACACACGCACGCACGCACGCACACACACACACACACACACACACACACGCACGCACGCACACACACACACACACACACACACACACACACGCACGCACGCACGCACACACACACACACACACACCGGCACACGAGAAGAAAAGATGAAATGGCAAAAATGACAGGCCAAAGTGTATGGAACAAGATATATAAAGGAGGGAGAAGGGGAGGGTGT
>NC_134879.1:55530855-55543355 GCF_041734735.1 Babylonia areolata | reverse complement strand
TACTAAACAGCAGCTATATAGCATTGCAGTTACAATCACTGTTACGGTTATTAGAAAATACTAAACAGCAGTTATATAGCATTGCAGTTACAAGCACTGTTACGGTTATTAGAAAATACTAAACAGCAGCTATATAGCATTGCAGTTACAATCACTGTTATGGCTATTAGAAAATACTAAACAGCAGCTATATAGCATTGCAGTTACAATCACTGTTATGGCTATTAGAAAATACTAAACAGCAGCTATATAGCATTGCAGTTACAATCACTGTTATGGCTATTAGAAAATACTAAACAGCAGCTATATAGCATTGCAGTTACAATGGCTGTTAGAAAATACTAAACAGCAGCTATATAGCATTGCAGTTACAATCACTGTTATGGCTATTAGAAAATACTAAACAGCAGCTATATAGCATTGCAGTTACAATGGCTGTTAGAAAATACTAAACAGCAGCTATATAGCATTGCAGTTACAATCACTGTTACGGTTATTAGAAAATACTAAACAGCAGCTATATAGCATTGCAGTTACAATGGCTGTTAGAAAATACTAAACAGCAGCTATATAGCATTGCAGTTACAAACACTGTTTCGGTTATTAGAAAACATCAAACAGCAGCTGTATAGCATTGCAGTTACAATCACTGTTACGGTTATTAGAGAATATATATTATTCTATACCAACAACAGCTAAATCTCCCTTTACGCTCCCTTTACCCTTCGTCACGCTCCACTCCCACAACTCGTGTTTTGATGATGATGATGATGATGATGATGATAATATTTATAAAGTGCTGAATCTTGTGCAGAGACAAATCTAAGCGCTTTCACACCAGTCATTCACACGCATGCATAACTCTAAAACTGAAGAAACTGAAGACAAGGAATAGGTAGGGGAGGGAGGCTGGCTATCTTGTGAAGCAGGTGGGTTTTAAGGCCAGACTTGAAAGAGCTGAGTGCGGAGACCTGACGAAGCGAAAGAGGAAGTTCATTCCAAATGCAAGGTCCAGAGACAGAGAAAGAACGGCGTCGAACAGTGGAGTGTTCGAATCTGGGTATCCGAAAACAGAGTGGATCCGAAGCCGGTCATAGAGAGCGAGATGGAGTGTAGAGGTGAAGGTAATTCAAGACTCTGGCCAGTCCTTTGGGTTTTTGCACCATAGATCAGGCAGCAGCTGCTTCTTCTTCTTCTTCCTTTTTTTTATTTTTTTTTTTTATTTTTTTTTACGCAGATGTGATGTTGTGTAGGCCTGTGTGGACTGGTCCGCACGTTCTGACACCCACCTTGAAACTGAAACTGAAACCGAGACTTTTCTGGTTTTGTCTTGAATTCCCCTGTTCCTCTGCCTGTCACGGCTCTCCCTCGTTCTCTCATCAGTCACCTCTGGACCCACAGCCACCGATCCTCCATTTGATTTTTGAAGCCATGGTCATCTTGGAATCCGAAGGACGAACGTCATTGTATTGTATTTATGGTGTTGCATTATGTTGTATTGTATTGTGTTGTACTGTGTCGTATCGTATCGTATCGTATTACTTTTTGTCACACCTAATCTGTCTGTGTGAAGTTCGGGCTGCTCTCCCTGGCGAAAGCGTGTCGCCGCAGTGCAGCGCCACACATTTTTTCCCCCTTCCTGTCAGTATTTGTGTCTCTCTCAAAGTGGGCTTTCCCACTTAATTTTTGCTTAGGATGACCCCCTTCAGTTGTTGCCGTGGGTCCGTCTTTTACGTGCGCTAAGTGCTTGCTGTACACGGGACCTCGGTTTATCGTCTCATCCGAAAGACTAGTACCCAGACCACTACTCAAGGGCTAGTAGAAGGGTGGACAGGGGGTGGGGAGCGATTCAAAATCCTGGTCAATGGAGGGTCTGGGAAGTGGGGTGGTGGGGGGGGGGGGGAATCGAACCCGTGGAAACTCGCTTCCTAGTCGGGTGCGTAACCACTTGGCCACCGCTCCCCCAGTGTAGGATGCTGTCGGTGGCATGGTCACAGGCACTGAACGTGGCGTTAACTCATTCAGTACGGCCAGTCCTCTCTTCTCCTCTACACAGACCCCTCGGATGTCCAGTGGGTGTCTGAATGACCCAACCTTTAGCTTCCGTCGTCAGAACTGTGGTATTCTTTGTCAACATTCACGTCTTCAGTATAAAAGCCTTCCGCTTGCAATATTTTGATGATGGTAATTGGGATGAAACACTGTTAACGTCGTCTCTTTCGCCGTTCGTATGGAAAGAGTTAAGAAATGTGTGTATATATCTGCCTTGGCTGGCGGGCTGCGTGTTGATTAACGGGGTGCTCAGAATCAGAGGAGGGGTCCTGCTACTTCCCAACTACTACCAGCATGACTTCAGTTGTGAGCAATAGCCTTCCTCTTCGTTCTCTCGTCTTCCGCCTCCTTCTTTCTTCTATATGTATACATTTCTTTTCTTCGGCCTTCTTTCTTGTTTCTCCATGTTTCTTTACTTTCTTCCTTTCTTCCCGTTTCTCCCTTCTTCATCCTTTCGATCATCCAGAAAGAGAGAGAGAGAGAGAGAGAGAAAGAACGCGCTCACATAACTCCCATTCAGGTCGTAATCAATGGCATGGAAAGAAAAAAAAAAATACTGCGGCAAGTGTTCCACTGGGATGGCCTCGTTATCATAACAGTTCTTCCTCCATCACTTTCACCTTCCGCCCCGTGCAAGCCAGGAATCCATCATGTCGGTCACATCAAAGACCTCTGACGCGTGAGCGGTCAATCAGGGGTCAATGCCACGCGCATCGCACGTCATACACAACGTCAGTTAGGACAGATGACGTATGTGAACCGGCCGTCTTGGGATTGGCCGTCACGTCTAACCCCAGATGTGTCCCTGGAATGCACGAATTATGTATGGATGTGTAAGTGTTAGCGGTCATTGGGGATGCAGGTAGGTATGGAAGTCATTTGTCACCAGAGCTGTCACCATTCGCGACATTCACGCCCCAGCGTCACGTGCAGTTACGCGTCGCTACTTCCGCCGAAGATAGATACATAGGTGTGTGTGTGTGTCAGTGTGTGGCTGTGTGTGTTTGGTCTTTGCTTCCACGGCAGAATAAGCGAGGGTACGCGCTGATCTTCTTAAAGAAAATATTACAAGAAATCACACCCCAACTTCTTGGATATTCCTATCTTTTTCTTCCCTTGGAAGGAAGGTGGCAGAATGGTTAAGACGCTTGTCTGCAAAATACAATGCCCGTGTTTGTGAGGGTCTGGGTTCCAGTACCGGTCTTGACCTTTCCCCCCAAGTTTGACCGGAAAATTTAAACTGAACGTCACCACAAAGAAATCTCGGGAAGTAAAGAGGCATCAGTTGTTGTGCAAACGCAAACATTCACAGGTTAAAGAACTCTATTGCCAACTTCAAACAAACTATGTAGAATTGAAGCTCAAACTGTTCGTCACATTCCTCTACGATTATAAGAGATGAATGAAAACCTGAATCGTTGATATCGCTGTTTGAGACATCAGCACGCCACATCGTTTGGCTCAGGGAGGATGTAGGGAAGAAACGGGGTGGGGGAGGGGGGCAGGAATAGGGAGGAGGGAGTGCATGGTGGGTGTGGGTGGTGTCTTGAGGATCTTCATCGGTTGAAAGACTGTGGTCTCCCTCTTTTTTTTTCTTTTTTTTTTTTAAATTTATTTCTATACTACATTTTTTTGGCGGTGGGCCTGCTGTGATTCAGCGTGACTTAACAAATGTTTCCAAGTGCAATGTGCGTTTCTGTCCGTATGGTCTATTTGTAGTACCGGTAATGGTTCTGGCGTGACTAAGCACATATCGTAGTTAGAATATAGGAAAAGGTGTGGGAAAAGGACACGGACAGGTTTTTTTTTGTTTGTTTGTTTTTTTTTTTTTAACAAAAGAGATGGTTGGTTTTTAAACCTTTTATATTGTCAGCTGTATCCAGATGGAAACTGTCCTTGATTTCATTTGTAGCAAGTCATGTTGTGTTGTTGTTTTGTTCTGGTTTTTTTTCCTTGATTAACGAAACCCTTTTTTTTTTTTTTTCTTTTTTTTCTTTTTCTTTTTTGAATTGCGGAGGGACGGGAAATACAATGTCCGTGACTTCTTCGGCTTTGGTGTTTTTTTGTTCAGGTCAAATGGCTTTGGGTATCATGTCTATATTAGAATTAAAACAAAAAATGAAATGGTAAAGTCTGTAGATTTATTCAAGGTTTATTATGCGAAATGTTTCATCCAGAAATTTATTCAAGCAAAAAGATTGTTAAGAGTTGGTTTGTTCACACGAAAAGACTTAACTGAGTGGGTTATTCCAGCAGAACGATGGTTTATTCAAGCAGAACAACTGTTTCAAACTGGAGGTTTATTCAAGCCAAAAGACTTTTAACCAGCTGGTTTATTCAAGCAAAAAGATTGTTTCAACTTGGGGGTTCATTTAAGCAAAAAGACTGAAACCAAGTGGTTTATTCAAGGAAAACGTTTTGTTTTGTTTGTTTGTTTTTGTTTTGTTTTGGTTTTTGTTGTTGTTGTTGTTGTTGTTTTTTCAAGCAGAAAATCTTCAAACCAACTTTATTTTTCAAGCAAAAAGACTTTATCAACCAAGTGTTTTTTGTGTGTTTTTTAACACACAAAAGGACCAGCTGGCTAGTTCAAGCAAAAAGACAACCAGCTGGTATATTCAAACAAAAATTCTTTTAAGCAAGTGGTTTATTCAGACCGAAAAGACTGTTTCGACCTGGAGATTTATTTTAGGTTGCAACGAGAAAAATAAAACTGTCAAGTTGTTTATTCAAGCAGCAACCTAAGACGTGTTTGTTTTTTAATCATACAAGAAAGATTATTTTACCCAGGAGATTTATTTGAGCAGAAAGACTTTTAACACACAATGTTTATCAATAACAGTAAGAACAAAAAAATATCTAAAAACCAACAAAAAAAAAAACAAAAAAAAAGAGAGAGAGAGAGAGAGAGAGGGGAAAAAAAAAAGCTTTGGCCTCGATGTTTATTCAAATAAAAAAAAAAGCTCGACTGTTTTAACTTTCAAAACAAAAAAAACAAGAGAATGACCATTTTAACCCAGAAAGTTAATTTATCAAACTTCTTCTTCTTCGTGGGCTGCAATTCCCTCGTTCACTCGCATGTACACGACTGAGTGGGCTTTTACGTCAGTGTGTGACCGTTTTTCACCCCGCCATGTCGGCAGGCAGACTCCATTTTCGGGGGTGCAGGTGATCTAGCAAAAAACAAACAACAAGAGAGGCAAGGCCTTCAAGACTTACTTGTGGTACACTTTTTTTAAAAAAAATCCAAGCTTTTTATGTATTGAGTATAATGCATTTACTGTTATATTTATATTTTTTGTATTCTCTAAACTTGGCACTTTGATCTGATATTTTTTGTGCCCATCCCAGAGGTGCAATATTGTTTTAAACAAGATGACTAAAAAAGAACTGAATTTTTCCTATATTTATGCCTATGTATTTGCAGAGAAAATGTCAATGTTAAAGTTTACCACGGACACACACACAGACACACACACACACACACACAGACAACCGAACACCGGGTAAAAACATACTCACTTTGTTTACACAAGTGAGTCAAAAACGAATCGCGTCAAACCTCCTTTATTTACCAGTCGCATTCTCCAGTCATTCATTCATTCATTCATTCGTCACATTTCAAGGAGTGTGATGCGGAACACACCTCCGCCCCCTCCCTCCCCCAACTCTTGCTGCTCGCTGCGTTAACTGGCAGTGAAACAATGTTAATGTTGCGTCGTAAACTTGCATGCATGGAGCGGAGCGTGCCTCTTGCGGCGTGCTGTCCACTTGTCGACAAGGCGCGTGCGTGAAAAAAAGGGGAAGGGGTATAAACAGGATTCCCTCGTACATGTGGATTTGCGTCGTTAGCACGTCGCACGTCATTTTTACGTGCTGGTAATGACGCGATATTGTTTTGTCGTCACGCAGTAGTGGCGCTGTTTTTTTGTTTTTGGGGGTTTTTTTTATGAAAATGACGGATGTTGATGTGTCTTTTTTTTAAAAAAAAATCATTATTAATTGCAAAAGTCGAGCGTTGGCGGTTTGAGGGAGATTTTCCCCATGCTGGGCACGGTTTTTATTTGTTCATACTGGACTCTCCAGTTCGAAAACGGACGCTTCGACTGTCTCTGCCTATAGTGCTCATCAGTTTCAAGTCTTTCCACTTTAACCAAGTGATATTTGACCGAATGAAAGGGGGTTGGGGTGGAGGGAGGGAGGGAGGGGTTGGTGGAAAAGGGGGTGGGACAGGCGGTGGAGAGGGGAGGGTGGTTGAGGATTATGCATGTAAATTCTCAGTGTGTGTGAGAGAGAGAGAGGGGGGCCGTGAGAGATTGTGATTGTTTCTCTGTCTCTGTCTCTTTTTACCTTCGGCGAATGGAGAACAGGTCGATGGTTTCTGACCAAGCGCAGCTTAAAAGGGATAGTGAGACAAAAACACATCCAAAAGCCACACGTATGTTTTTTGGTACACTGAAAACTACGGATACAGGCTATTCTTAGCTGCATAAACATGTCTGTGTGGTATGTAGCACACTCGCGCTTATTTGTTCCTGAAAAGATAAGAGTTGTTTGCTGTCTATAAGCTGTGTACTTTCCAGTCCGCGTGCATTTTCTTGTTTCACACACACACACACACACACACACACACACACAAAACAAACATGCAAAACACACACACACACACACACATACACACACACACACACACACACACACACACAGATAATAAAAGTTAAAAAAGGAAGAAAAATATATATTCGGATTTGTAAGCATGGCTTGATCTTTGTCTTTATACATATCCATACATCTTTATAGGCCTACATATCCATATATATATATATATATATATATATATATATATATATATATATATATATATATATGAAATACTTTCTACACGTACTTTGGCTTACTTCAATGACAAGTCGTCCTTCCAAGGGAAAAATTACATCATGAGGCACCGCTTCCAACAAGAGACGTGATGCTGTATCGCCTAAGAACTCAACGATCGTGAATGTGCTAATTCAAGCCAGCAAATGACTTGGGCCTCACATGTGGACCCACTCGCCCACTCTCCACCTTCCCTCGTCTGTCTGTCTGTCTGTCTGTCTTTTTTTTTTTTTTTTTTTTACGCCGATTACACTGCCGCTGGCCAAGACGAATATTCTGCCTGTTGTGGAGATTTGTTAACTCTTTCCATACGAACGGCGAAAGAGACGACGTTAACAGCGTTACACCCCAATTACCATCATCAAAATATTGCAAACAAAGAATACCACAATTCTGACAACTTTGATGCCTAATGAATCAACCTCCCCTCCCCTCCCCCCCCCCCCCCCCAAAAAAAAAAAAAAAAAAAAAAAAAAAAAAATCTTCCTTCGAACCTTTCCAATCGCATTTTCAATCACTGCGTGCCTTGCGAACTTGGTTTTCTCGATCCATGTTTAATTAACTCTCTCCATACGAACGGCGAAAGAGACGACGTTAACAGCGTTTCACCCCAATTACCATCATCAAAATATTGCAAGCGGAAGGCTCTTATACTGAAGAGGTGAATGCTGACAAAGAATACCACAATTCTGACGACGGAAGCTAAAGATTGGGTCATTCAGACACCCACTGGACATCCGAGGGGTCTGTGTGGATGAGAAGAGAGGACTGGCCGTACTGAGTGAGTTAACTCATTGGCAGTGAAACCAAGTCGTTCAGTCTGTCTGGCAAGCTGATTGGTGGAAACGCCGACAGCGTTGCTGTCCAATGAACACCCGAGTTAGCCATTCACCGTTGCAGAAGGGATCGATGAACAGATTTAAAGATGGGATGCTGATTACATACTTTAGAGCTGGATTATGTAGGATTGAATGTTGACCGTAGGCAGGATAGCGTCTACGTTGATGCTGATCAAAGAAGAAGAATCCGAAAATCTTCTGAGATGAGAGGTTTTACCTTGTGGGTCTGGGGGCGGTGGGGGTGGCTGATTATGTTTCGATAACTGCTTAGCGCTTCAAGGACACCTTGAAGACAAACATCAAATCCTGTGACACAGACATCGCTTCTTGGGAAACTGATGCCCTTGACCGCTCTCGCTGGAGGACGCTGTGCTCTAGTGGCATAAAGACGTTTGAAAACAAGAGAACGCTGGCCATCAATGAGAAGCGTGAGCGAAGGAAGCAGGGCTCAACTTCTGGAGACGTTTTCCCTTGCAACACCTGCGGGAAGTGCTGCGCATCCAGAATCGGCCTCTTCTCCCATATGAGGACACGCACCGACAAATAAGCCTGCCTGCCTACTCATCCGCCGGTCCGACAGGAGACTCCATCATCAACTGCTTAGAGGGTGAATGATTAAGTAGAAGTCTGTCTGAACTGGGCTGTAAAATGGTTCTTTACCAGGTTTCAACGTTACCCGAGTCAGGGTTGCCTGGGGTGATTTCAGTTTCAAACAGTAACCCCATCTTCTCGAAATTCTGTACAAGAAATTCCCTCTTTTCTATCACTCTGGGTTGTTGTTGTTTTTCTTTTTCTTTTTTTTCTGTCTGTTCCTTTCTTATCTTCTGACATGCTGGTTCATCCGCGTGTGCTTTTTCGACAGAATTTCTTGATTGTGTGTGTGTGTGTGTGTGTGTGTGTGTGTGTGTGTGTGTGTGTGTGTGTTTCTGAACTTGATAATTGGGCACTCTTCGTATAATTACAATAAGAAGTTTATTGTATCATGTTCAAGTTACTTTCTTTCAAATCTTCTGATGAAAAAAAACAAATTGATAGAATGGTCTACGTCAGAGATACGTCTTCGGTTTATCTATATGATTGTGACTCTTCATGTGCCTGACTTTCATTTCTAGGTGTAGGTGGGGTTTTGTTGTTGTTGTTGTTGATCGTTTGTTGTTTCTCTCTCTCTCTCTCTCTCTCTCTCTCTCTCTGTCTCTCTCTGTCTGTCTGTCTGTGTGTGTGTGTGTTTCGGGTTCCACGGAACCGATATTTAATGTTTTTCATCGTCGGTGGTCTAAAAACAACAAAAGATAAAGTATGAGAGGCATGTGTGTTTCTTTCCTGAGTGAGCGACGTATGTGGCCCAGACTTCCCCCCCCCCCCCCTCTCCCTCTCTCCCCCATCCCTAACCCCCACAACACCCACCCTTCACCCTAACCCTCCTCCTTAACTCTCCTACATTAAAATGATAATAAAGATGATGGTGATAATGATGGATATGTCGGTCATGCAGTAAGGGGGTGTGGCTTTATAGGACTCGTCTTGCTGATGATGACGATGACAATAATAATAATAATAATAATAATGTAGACTGACGTTCGCACCGCCCTGAGAGGGGAGCTTGTGGCGTTTTCAATAGAACTGCGGAAACATTGTCCTGTGATTTAAAATTAAAAAATTCTCTCTTTTTGGGGGGCGCGGGGGGGGGGGGGCGAAGAGGAAGGGTCCAGACACAGACTCTGCATGGTCCATCCCCGGCTAGAGTGTTGGTGCTCTTCATCTCCCTAAGCTGTTTGAAGAGTCAATACGGGGCGCCGCGCTTCAGTCTGGAAGAACTGTTCACCACATTCCTTCAGGTCTGTTGTCGGTCTGTCAAAAGCCTGGGGTGTCAGTTTGGGGGGTATAGGTATAGGGACACACATTGATTAGCTGACCCAACCATCCATCAAGCTCGTCCTGTTTGTTGCTCGCTTCAGGGTCAGGACAGAAGACAGGTAGGTAGGTAGGCACCAACCACCCTCTGCGTGCATTTGTGTTGCTCACAACACTCAACTTCCTCTGCTTTCTGCCCAGGAATGTTGCGGGTACCGATATATAGGCTGTGTACGGAAACGTACTTCTCCTCCCTAAGGTGATAAGCCAAAAACAAAACAAACAAACAAAAAAGTCGGCTGCTGTCCTCTCTCTCCCTCCCTCTCTCCTTCTCCCCCCGCTCTCTCTCTCCCCCTCTCTCATTCTCACCCCCTCCCTCTCTCTCTCTCTCTCCCTGTCTGTGTCTGTGTGTGTCCGTCCAAGTGTGTTTATATCTGTGAGTATTTTATCTTCTTTTCTCTAACCCTCAGACCAGGGATGTTAAGTGTCATTGGCTGTGTACGGTTGAAAAGTACTTCCCCTCCCATAGATTATTCTTTAGTGTATACTTAATTATATATATATATGGCAATAGACAGAAAGAGAGAGAGAGAGAGAGACTGAAGAGAGAGTGGGAGAGAGACAAGACAAGACAAGACAAAATTCTTTATTTCGAGGATAGTAGATAAGCACTGGTGTGCTTTTTTACATCCAGTCCCCGCCCTGAATAGGGTCTACACTACACAACTAAATTAAACAAAAAATGAAAGCATGAAAGAGAGAGGGAGAGAGAGAGAGAGAGATGATACTCTCTATGTGTGAGGTCTTTCTTTTGTTCTTTTCTTCCCCCCCCATAGTGACGGCAGGAAGGGGGGCGGAAAACTGATGTGTGCAACTGTTTTGTGTGTGCGTGTCTCCCTTTTCTGATCAGTATCAAAATGAACACACAGAAAACCGCAACTATGTTAGCTCTTTCTCTCTCTCTCTCTCTCTCTCTCTCTCTCTCTCTCTCTCTCTCTCTGTGTGTGTGTGTGTGTGTGTGTGTGTGTGTGTGTGTGCACATAGATAGATAGACAGATAGATATCTAATTACATACATACATAGACACACACACACACAAACACACACATACATACATAGATGGACACACACACACACACACACACACACACACACACACACACACACACACACACACACACACATATCTGATCTTGCACGTGTCGAAGTTCACGTTTGTATAATAATCACGGTCGAACTAATTTCTAGATTAGACCTGCTGCACAACACAAGCGATGAACCGGTGATAATGTGCTGTTTGATCAACTGATTGTGGCCTCCCGTTCAAATGCCAGCATCGTGGGCGTAACATTGAATTTCAACCTGTGTTCGTGTTTTGATATGTTTTGTTGCGTTTTACTGCTGTTTTGTTGCTTTGCTGTTCGTTATTCTTCTTTTTTTCTTTTTTCTTTTATAATAATAATTATTATTATTGTTATTTATTTATCTTTTACTCTCTTTTTTTTTTTTCTTTTTTTTTCACGCTTATAGTTGACTTCATCAAGTTTTTGCGCCTTATAGATATTAGTAGTAGTAGTAGTAGTTCTTTTTTTTTTTAAATGTATTTATCTATTATTTATTTACTTTTTTTTCTCAAGGCCTGACTGAGCGCGTTGGGTTACGCTGCTGGTCAGGCATCTGCTTGGCAGATGTGGTGTAGCGTATATGGATTTGTCCGAACGCAGTGACGCCGCCTCCTTGAGCTACTGAAACTGAGACTGAAACTACCCTATCAAGGCCCTAACCAGCGCTTTTAATTGGGTCTGTGCTTCAGTCCTGCCTCTGCTGCTTCCTTTTTTTTTTCTTTCTTTTTTTAAATGTGCAGCGTATATGGATGAGTCCGCACGCTTTGACGGGTCATTGAAACGGAAATTTCCTTCTCAGGACGTGTTTCTTCAATTGAGGGGTTTGTTTTGTGTGTGTGTGTGTGTGTGTGGGATACCATCCTCACACTGGCTCTCTTTATAAGACCAAGCAGACAGAGCAGAAAGAAAAGAGGAACGAAGTTGTTTAACAGTTAATACAAAAATATATTGCCCATTATCATACAAGGAAATTACTAATATACTAAAACGATACTGTTTTTTTTTAAAAGTACTTCCATTTACTCTCTGTCTTTCTCTCTCTCTCTATATATATATAATAAAACATTAAAAACTGACAAAATAAAACCCCTTGTTCGTGGACTCTCAGACTTTGGTCCGTTTCGTAGAGCTGTTTTAAGTTCAAGTGAAATTTTCAGACTATTCTCTAACTAATTACGGAGTAAATATTGCCTTGAGATAAAGTGCTTTTCTTTTAGCGATGTTGCAGTAAAGCGTACCTCTTCTTTTTTTCTTTTTTTTTCTTTTTTCATTTTTTCATTATCAGTTGTTAACGACTTCCCTTCTGCGAAGTCCATGAAGTCATTTTCTTTAGTTATACTTCTGTTTACTTTAGTTACTTATCTCTGATTCCACTCTTCATCTCAGTTCCCCCTGTCCCCCCCCCCCCCCACCCTTCCCCACACCCCTCCCCCTCAACTCACCCTTCAACACCCCCCACACCCCCTCTGCCTCCTCTCCTACCTTTGTTATTTACTTATCTATTTATTTGTTTGTTTCTTTGTTTATTTATTTATTTATCTATTTATTTGTTTGCTTGTTTGTTTATCAATTTATTTATTTATTTATTGACTTTTTTTTTTAAAACGAAAACATGCAAATGTGAACATTAATACTCGAACAAAATGTCTGCAAATCACCAGTATACGCCAAGGGGCATTGAACAAAATTGCCCCCTCCTTCATTTGAGCTGGAAGTTGTTGTGGATCCGTAGCCCCCCTTCTCCTTTGCAACCTGTCCTTC
>NC_134879.1:55518355-55525855 GCF_041734735.1 Babylonia areolata | reverse complement strand
TGAAGATGGGGAAAGGGTATATAAATAGCTATACGGGTCGCTATGAACCATAACGTTCCATGCGTGGCTTGTTCGCTTGTTATTATCATTCCCGGTCATAATGTTGGTCTGAGTCAGATCTCTCCATCTCTTCCTTTTCCTGTTAAAAACATCGCTCGCGCGCGGGCGCGCACGCACAGGCACACATGCACGTGCACGTGGCAACCGCGACGAAAACACATGCACGGACGCACGCGCATACGCACTTACACACACACACACACACACACACACACACACACACGTCTCTCTCTCTCTTTCTCTGTCTCTCTCTCTGTCTCTCTCTGTCTGTCTGTCTCTCTCTCTCGTGAGCGCGAGCGCGCGCTTGTGTGTGTAAATGAGAGAGAAGGAGATAAAGAAAGAGAGAATCGGAACCAGAACGTTGGCAGAAAAGACATGCAAAAATAGATAGATTGCGTATGTGTGTATGTGCGAGTGCACTCGTCACGTGCGTGCGCATGTGTTCCATCAAATGTTTGCATTCGTACGCGTGCACTGTACTGGTGCTCGCGCGCGCGTATGTGAGTGTGTGTGTGTGTGTGTGTGTGTGTGTGTGTGTGTTTCCCTTCGGTGAGTTTGCAAATCTGGGCATGATTATGAATGTACCATAACAGGCAGACACAAAAAAATGGTTCAAAGTTGAGTTCAGGGTTTAATTAACTCTCTAGCGACGAAATACATGTACTCAATTCGTTTCTCTTTTAATGGTGGTTTTTGGAGTCTATTTCTGCAAACTGATCAACTGATAAAATCAAGTCTTGGATGAAGGACTGAATCATTTCCAAGTTCAAGTGTTGTTTTTGTTTGTTGTTGCTGTTTTTTTGTTTTTCCAAGCTATTGTACTAGATTGTATGAAACCATCTAAACTCGAAGCTGAGGACATCGACACTTTCCAGTGTACTGTTTGTGCACTTAAAGTTCAGGTCAGAAAGAGTTAAACACGGTCGGTAGGCGAGCCTTGTCAGTACGAACCGCGGCGATCATTGTGTTCGAATTCCGTCTCCATCACACTGCATAATATATTAGCCTTGGTTGTCTTGATTGTCGTTGTGATAGAGGTACAACGTTTAATTGTTTCCTGAATACACGTCGTGTGTGTGCGTGCGTGCGTGTGTGTGTGTGTGTGCGTGTGTGTGTGTGTGTGTGTGAACCTATAAAGTACAGTCATGTGCATTTGGCGCTTCCTCCGATATTTCACCAGCCGAGCTGACTGGTTTCCAACGACATGCAAAGTGAAAGAAGTGATGTTGAGAAATTCAATCATCTATGTCGGGGGAGCAGGAGAGAGTTGAGGGAGAGAGGTGGTGGTAAGCGGAGGGTAGAAATAGGGAAGAGGGGGTGAGGGGGTTGGGGTGGGTGGGGGGGTGGGCTCCGCGAAACTGTTCATTACATGTTAGCTGTTGTTTTTTTTTATCAATGTTTGTTAACGTGCAGGTGATTGCACCAGTTAAACTACGATGTACTAATTCGTATGCAAGGTGCTTTATTGTCGAAACATAATTATGCATGCATGGACGGAAATCCTGTGTGAAGTAACAGGTGGTTTTAACAGTATTGTATTTCAGAATGTCACAGAACAAATACAACGATAAATTCGACCATAATTATGTGTACATTGGAACAATGAACTTTTTTTTTTTAAATGCTGTTCACATGAACACACGAGTGCACTGATTTTTGAGACGTGTGAGCAGTTCAAAAGCAGGAGGGAATATATTACTTTTGATTATGGCTGATTTTTTTGTTCACAACAACAAAAGCTTTCAGATGTTCTACCCCTGTCATTGTGCAACGTAGTTGTGAGTTTGCGTGTGTGTGTGTGTGTGTGTGAACACATATACATATATATATATATATATATATATATATATATATATATCGGTGTGTGTGTGTGTGTGTGCAAGCGCGGTGATTAACTACCGAAAGAACTGTGTTGAAGAATAAACATTTATACATTTATTGGTTTTGTTATTGTCGTTGTCAGAGTAATTGATAGTATTATTGCTGAATGAACAAATGTTAGTAAGGTAGAGTTGTTTTTTTGGGTTGGGTTGCTTTTTGTTTTGTTGTTGTTGTTTTTTCATTCCTTTTCTCAACACACAATAAAGGTGAAGCAGCGAGACTATACCTTTGAACACACATGCCGTTTGCCATTAATTTTGCTCAGTCCAGTTTTTTGGGTGGTGACTTGTTTTTGCTGATGGTAATTATTCATGAATGCTTGCTTCTTACAAGTTTGTAATGTTAAACTTTCCGAGAAATGGACAGCGTTTGTGATTTTAAATAATATTTGTTTCTTTTTCTACTTTCGGTCTCCCCCCCCCCCCCCCTTCAACCCCCCCCATCACCCAATAAAATAAGAGCGAATGAAAGAGGAAGAATTTGCACCGATTTTGCAGCTGTGACACTGTTGTCCAGTAAAAAAAAAATAGTAGTTTGCACAGACCCGTTTAGTTTCAGCAGTATTT
This sequence comes from Babylonia areolata, assembly GCF_041734735.1. Classification (NCBI taxonomy): domain Eukaryota; kingdom Metazoa; phylum Mollusca; class Gastropoda; order Neogastropoda; family Buccinidae; genus Babylonia; species Babylonia areolata. The sequence continues at coordinate 55,523,348 of NC_134879.1, read as the reverse complement.
TATTTGAAAATAAAACAGTGAATTCGACAGATCATCAAGAAAGTTACATTATCAAGTCTTATATCATAATGTCACTGATCCATTTTTTAGTAGCTAGGATCATGTGTGTGAATTCTGGCAAAAAAAAAAAAGTAGAAATGGGGAATAGCAGAGAAAAAAGGTGGTAATGGACAAACGCACACGATGAATAAGTAGTGCGTGGACTATACGAATTACAGGAACCTATGAACAAGGAGAGGTAATGGGTATAAAAAAAAAAAAAGGTTTGACTGCCTGGATTCTTTCAAAACAGGATACAAAAAAAACAAGAAGAAAAAATTATGAACCCACTTGGGAAAGGAGAAGTTGTGTACTTCGACTCGTAGAGTCTTCGAAGCAACTGAAGATAGCAGCAGTCACAAGTGCAGTTTTCTGGCTGTTGAATAAAATCCACTTGTCTTGAGAACAGTTCACTGCTGGTTGGAAAAGGTGGATGGGTGAAGGAAGTGAGAGAGAATCTAGACAGTGAGAGGAAAGGGGGGCGGGGGAAGCGGAAAAAGAGGGGGAGGGGAGGGAGGGGGAAATGGGCAGGGTGGGGAGGTAATGGTTCATAGAAAATTAGAAAGGGACGAGTTCAAGGATTTTTTATTTGATTTTTTCAATTTTTTTTTTTTATTGGTTCAAAAACGATGGAGCACCCATGCAGGTACCGTACGGTACGAATACTGAGGAAGTCATTCATTCAGTCGATTAGTAAAAAAAAATAATAATAATAATAATAATAATACTAAACTTTAGAATCTGCTTCAAATACAGTTACGGGAGAGAAACAATTTTTTTGGCTCATTCAAACGCTCGTCAAGAGATAATTAATTCGTAGACACAGAATAATGAGTAAATCAGAGTGGCACCCCCTTACACCCAGCTCCGTCCACAAACCTTCCCCAGTTTTTGTTTTTGTTTTTAGACAATTTAGATTTCGTCATGAGAGAGAGAGAGAGGGGGGGGGGAGGGAGGTATTTAAACATTCACGAGTTCGAACTGATTGCTCTTTTAACGTTGGACGTGATCGTCCACAAGAAAGTGTGGAACTTTCATCACTGTTATCCCTCTCCCTACCCCTACCACCCCCATCCGCTCCCACCCCAACCCATCTCTCTCTATCTCTCTCACACACACACACACACACACACACACACACAGCGCGTTCATCCGTTTTTGATGCTGGAGTTATCACTACATTCCACTTACATAATCATGCATGTCGACACTCGCGCACGTCAATGGTCTGTGTTTGAACGCATGGATGGATAGCGCGGCTGTACTTTTTTCGATCCAAGACATATATTTTGTTTTATGACGAGAACAGGAACCATACTGTTTAACATCCGTTTCTCCACCACTTAGAAAACCCATTCCGATGTTTGTTCGTCTTTCATCTTTCGTAAACGGTTTTGGGGAAATGGCTTCAGCGGTCGACATACTACTGCCATTACAGGCATCGGGTCCGCTACTCGCTCCCATTGTCAGTGGTCGTAAAGTGAGTGGATCCCACAGAGGATGAATTAACTGATATTGAAAGGGCAGAAAGCTGAAGGCGACGACGCGACAGACTTTTCTGCCGCACGGTTCAGGAGAACTTGCTGAACCACGGGCACCTGATCGGACTCGGTAGAGCGAAACGTGACGTGCATGCTGGCAGCTACATAACACTGTCGAAACTGCGTCCTGATTTTTATTTATTCATCATAAAGCGGTTGTGTGTGTGTGTGTGTGTGTGTGTGTGTGTGTGTGTGTGTGTCTCAGTGTGTGTGTGTGTGTGTGTGTGTGTGTGTGTGTGTGTGTGTGTGTGTGTGTGTGTGTGTGTGTGTGTGTGTGTGTGTCTCAGTGTGTGTGTGTGTGTGTGTGTGTGTGTCTGTGTGTGTGTGTGTGTGTGTGTGTGTGTGTGTGTGTGTGTGTGTGTGTGTGTGTGAAGGATGAAGGAGCGGCATGGATCAGCTCCTGTAGCGGTCACTGCACCCCACCAGTTCCAGGGTAAAGTTGTCCATATTTACGGAATGTTGGTGGGCAGGATTTCCTTGTGTTGGCAGCGCGTGTTCACCCGTGATGACGAACCCAGACCTCAGAACACCTCAACCCTCACCCCCTTCCTTCTTGGGTGGGGGGGGGGGGAGACTGATTTTAATGTCTTATAGCCTGTTGCTGCCAGCGGGACAGTGGATTCATATCCACCGTATCTTGGGCTCGGCATGTTAGGCCCTTCCGGCGGGGCCCAGTCCTCTCCTTCCGTTGATTTAACCTTCCCTAACCGAAATTAGGTCAGTACCCATTCGCAGCCGGGTTGGAGTCAGCAAAATCACAGTGAAGTGCCTTTCTCAGGGACACAAAACCACAGTGAAGTGCCTTTCTCAGGGACACAAAACCACAGTGAAGTGCCTTTCTCAGGGACACAAAACTACGCCGAAACGGGGCCTAGAACCCTGGAGCCAGCTGCATTGCTTGGTTCTAACTTTTTGACAGTTACACGTGACAAAATGCCTACGTTGACCGAACTACGCCATTGGTCAGTTCCACACTACACACAGTTAGTAGCGGGTTACGACCATACTAGGCTCTTCCGTCCGAGCAATGCAACTGGCTCCTGATCACTGGCGTTCACCGGATCAGAATCCAACGCCAAACGACGCCCCACCTCTACCACAATTAACCCAAACCCAAAAGAACATCAATGACCACAGAAAGAGACACGTTGACCTAGAGACTGAAAGCGGCTATGAGATCGCTAAACTTCACCCCTTTATCATGCATGCACTTGGCTCAGTGTCTTAGTGGAGAATGTTGAACGTCCCCGCAATCCCTTCTCCTCAAGGGACACCGCATCGGGCCAGAAGTGACATGGGAGCGCGGAAAGAGGTGCCAGGTTACTTCATCATTGATCGGTTTGACGACAGGTCGGTCCGAGTGATGGAAGAATTTTGTTTAATGTCCCGTCACACATATCGGTGATTGAAGACATTTTGTTAAAGTATTTATGAATACATTTGAGTATTATCGGTTAGAAGGTGTGGGAGATGTGAATGAATGGAGGGTTGGGGGGAAACTGGGCAAAGGAGGGTGAAATGCGGGTGAAATTTGAAAAAAAAAAATCTAAATACATTTACAGGAAATTACTGAAAGAACTTCGTAAAAGAGAAGTCGTTAAACTGACAAGCGAAACAACTGATAATGAATGCAAAAAGTCAAAAACATCAACGTTCTCAGTCCGAGTGATGTTTATTGACGGAAGGCGACTGTGCAGTGATTCAGCGTATGACGGTCCTCTCCATTCTGACGGTTCCAAGAGCACTGATAATAATAATAATGATAATAATAATAATAATAATAATAATAATAATAAAATAATCAAATAAAAAACACTTGATCTATCCACTTTGGAAATTCATTTATGCGTGCGAAAAACATCGAGTCGCCACTTAGCGCAGCGCCACAGGCTATATCTTCGGGTAGGTATATCTGAAAAGTGAAGGGATGTACGGACTGCAAGTTACCTTGTAAACGCCCAGTATTGAGTCAACTCCCCCCCCCCCCACCCCCCCCCCCCCCCCCCCCCCCCCCTCCACCGCCTTCCTCCATTTTGGGGAAATAACTGCTTGTAAACCCCTACACCACGCTTCTTTTCAGAAGAAAAAACGAAGAAAAGAAGAAGAAAACTATCAAAGAGCATGATGATTCAGTATTGCTATTGTGTGATCGTGTTGGTTTACAAAAACCGCGCAGAATTATAACTGCAGAGATGAAGAACAGAACGTCTGCATGAACTGTCGACGTGTCATTTATTTAAATAAATAAATAATAATAATAAAGAGAGAGAGAGAGAGAGGACGCTAGTCATTCGGATGAGACGATAAACCGAGGTCCCGTGTGCAGCATGCACTTAGCGCACGTAAAAGAACCCACGGCAACAAAATGGTTGTTCCTGGCAAAATTCTGTAGAAAAATCCACTTCGATAGGAAAAACAAATAGAATTGCACGCAGGGGGAAAAAAAAACGGGGGGTGGCGCTATAGTGTAGCGACGCGCTCTCCCTGGGGAGAGCAGCCCGAATTTCACACAGAGAAATCTGTTGTGATAAAAAGAAATACAAATACAAAATACAAAAGTAAGGTTGGGCACTTACAGGGCAGTCTACAGCACACACAGCAAGGGGGATGAAGCACGTGCAGATGAATGGTGGTGTCGCGCCAGGACTCTCACTACAGCCCCCCCAGGGGGATACTGTTTCGGTGACGGGCAATTATTAAAGATGGCAGAATGAACAAACCTGGGGGCAGTGTCTGATCCGATCAAAATACTGACTTCACTCATAATTCATCTATTTTCGTCAGTCACTGGCCTTGGCTGTTAGATTTGAAAAGGGAATTTAAAACAAAGCAAGGGGGAAAAAAGCAAAAAAAAAAAAAAAAGCACTTGCCTTGAAATGGGGTCAGTGTGGTAGGAGGGCGTGGTTATTGCTTTCTTTACTTTACAGTCTGCGCCAAAAGTCATTTGATGGAACGGCAAAGGACCGAGAGAGGTATTGGTATACTTTATCAGCAGCATGGTTAAGATGATACTACAATGATAAAGATACAAATAAATGAATAGGAAAATAATATCTATCCGTAATTTTTTTTTTTTTAAACTAGCTACTTAGACAAATGACTGTCTGCAGATCAGGTGAGTTTATTTGGATAAGGGACATAACTGTGAAATAGCTGGACTGGCAGCAGAATCACACGATGCATTGAATTGATTGCTGTCTCTGGGAAGAGCAACTCCAATTTCACACAGCGGAATCTGTTGTAACAAAAGAGTAATACAATACAATACAATACAATACAATACAAGTGAGAATCTGCGTTTGAACATTTTTATTTGATGATATGAAATATTGCATGATATCATATATCGTGGCTTACATATATATAGATTTGCCATCACAGTGTGAATTACAAAATATGTTTATGGCATAATA
>NC_134879.1:55443355-55513355 GCF_041734735.1 Babylonia areolata | reverse complement strand
ATGTGCTTTTTTTCATCCAGCCCTCAGGGCAAATGGAAAATGAAAATGAATCAAAACATCCACAAAGTAGCAAAGAGAGAGAGAGAAAGAGGAGGAGGAGGAAAAACGCTGTTTAATCGCCACTAACAAATTTTGAATTATTCAGTGGTGTATGAAGTGGGTGCTTTCTTTTGCCTCTCAGTATATCACGAACACAATCAACTGTGTGAATCACATACACAATCATGAACACGATCGTTCGTATTTTGTATGCCCAACAGAAAATAATAATGCATGAATTATATTCCCAAAGTGTGTGGGCTGTTCTTGTCTCTTACAGTGACTTCCAGACTTTTTCATCGTAATTTTTTTCATTCCATAGCATTTTCTCACCTTACTTTTTATTTGTGTGTCAGTTGAGCAACGCATTTGTTGCGGCATATATATTGTCGCCGGTGACAATATATTTCGAGACACATGACACATTTTTTGTACTTTTGTCGCCCGTCTGCAGAGCAAAGAATTCAATTTGAAGATGACAGTTTTTTGTTTTTTTTATTATTCACGATTACGATTACCATGATCATCTTGATGATGAAAGATCCAGAGGAGTGTGTGTGTGTGTGTGTGTGTGTGTGTGTGTGTGTGTGTGTACGCGTGAATGAGTGTGAATCAGACCCAGAATCTGAATCTTATTTATTTGTTATGAAAACTATAAATAAAGGTCGATAGACTCACCACAGCATGAGTATGAGATGTGTGAATCGGAACGTGTCGTGTACTTTGAAACATTCGTGGAGTGTGTATGAATTATGCAAGTCGAGGTTGTACTGGCTCACATTTTCATCTGTACCTTATGCTTCCTATAAAGAACACATGTTTTGTTTGCTGGAAATCTCAAGATTGCGAAATAAAACAGTAATTGGAAATACAAGTTTGAGCTCATTAATTAAAACTAAGCAATGTGAATGAAAGAATTTTTTTTACACATGTCAGTTGACACAACAAAAGCAAATTAAACCACAGCCATCAAACACGCGCCACACATAACTGCAACAACCACAGCCATGCATAACAAGTGCACGTTACACACTCGCACACAGACAGACACACACACACACACACACACACACACACACACACACACACATTGTAAATAGGCCTACTTCATCAGAAGCATAATTAATTACCCGTGGATTGTCCAGCCACTCACGGTTCGCCTTGATAATATGCGATTGCTGCAGCGAGTTGCCAGACCACCAGCCATATTATTGGTCGAGATTAAGAGCACGTGTATCATGAGTACTACCGCCTGCCGACTAACGTATGGGTCACTGTTTGCCACGGTTCAGAAACAATATCAATGCAGATGGCTCACAGAGAGAGAGAGAAAAAAAACACAAAAAAAACATAGAGGGACTCATAAAAAAAATCAAACATTTCGACGGTTCGGGAGAAAATGGGGGTAACGGCTCAGAAGAAAATGGAGACGGCTCACAAAAATTTCTCGTGGGGACGGCTTTAAAAAAAAAAAAAAAAAGGGGGGGGGGGGGGCAGTTCAGAACAACAACAGCAACAAAAATATGGAGACGGCTCAGAAACGAAATTGAGGCGACTCTGGGGGAAAAAAAAAAAAAAGAGGAACAAGTCAGCAGTGAAAAAGGATATATTTATGGGGACGGATGAAAGAATGGTGACTGCTGGACCTTTTAAAACGAAGTTAAAAATGACAAAGAGTTATGGATTCGAAACGTCGTTTTTGTCTTCATCTTAAGGTAACTTTGATTTTAAACCATCTTTTATCATTCACGAATGGGGACGGTTAGAAAAACATGGGAACGGCGTATAAAAAAAAAAGAAGAAAAAAGATATATATATATATATATATGTGTGTGTGTGTGTGTGTGTGTGTGTGTGTGTTGGAACGGTCCAGAAAAAGGGCAGCTCCTCAGGAAAATAGAAAACAGTTCTCTGTAAAGTTATCTCAACAGACTCTTTAAAAAATAAATAAATAAATAAATAAATAAACAACCATTTTTCACGTACGCATCCATCATTACATTTATTTATCGTTTCATTCCTTTGTGTATTTATGTATGTACTTACCTTCTCTCATCCCGCCCGCCCTTCCTTCCATCAGTTATACGTGCTTATATCCATTTGTTCACCTGTGTTGATTTGTGATCGGAAATCAAACTTACATGAATACAAACAGAAAATATTTTATCGGCTATGTTTGTCGGTTCTTCACAGTCAAGAAAATCAATATAAATACAACATGAATCAGTGGGCAGAACATACAGAAAAAAGTGCAGTCTTCCAGGCTACAAACATCTGCACCTGTGTGTGTGTGCGTGCGTGTGCGCGCACGCGCGTATTTATGTGTATGTGTGTGTCCACGTACGCGTTGTCTTTATATTTATAAATGTTTGTGTGTGTGTGTGGTGGGCGAGGGGGTCTGTGTGCACGCGCGTTTGCGAGCGTGTGTGTGTGTGTATGTGTGTGTGTGTACACCCGTGTGTGTGTGTGTGTGTGTACGTGCTTTTTCTTTCCCTTCAGTTCCAAAAGCCAACGGTTGTTGCACTCCTCCCTCTTTCTGCTGTAATGTTCACTAAAACGTTGACCGTGCTCGTTCCAACGAAGTACCGACGTGATACACGATAGTGTATAGGGTAAGACAGTTTCTTCAGAGCAGACGACCAAGCCAAACGTGAAAGCACCTGCACATGGGGGCATCCAGAGGGCCGAGGCTAAAAGATCTCACGTCACCGCTGCTCATGATTTTGTTCGTGGCGAACATTCCGAGATGAGTGCGTTTATCTGACGAGTTGGTCTGTGCTGGGGGGTCCATTCAGAAATAGTGTCCAGTTGTAGCATAGTGTTTTACGGTGGTTGGGGAGTGTTGGACATACTGATTCAGCCTTGTCCGTTTGATGGGAAAAAAAAAGTGTGTGCATGCGCCCGTGTCGGGATCAGATGGTGCAAGTATGTGAGTGCGTTTATCTGTTACACGCAACTCGGTTCCTCTGTTGACCTGAGAGAATGGAATTATCTCCACATTTCCCCATGTTGATGTCCACTGTTCATGCTGTGACTAGGTCTGTATTATCCCGTGTTTGTGACTGATGCACGTAAGAATGAACAGTTCATGACTTGACGTTGTCAGTGAGCTTTTGTCAGGTCCCATTGCTCATGTGTTAACAACTTTGTCATCCGATTCATGCGAGACGTGTAACTTTTTATGCTCTGAAAAGGCAGTGGGCAAAAATAAAAAACAGAAATGACGTGGAGTCTGTTGTTTTTTTTTCTTGGGAGAGGAACGGCCAAATCATGAAGTTGGACTTTAAGAGATCAAGACTTCAAATATTTTATTGAATCATTTAAAATGATGAAAACAGCTTGCAAAACATTCGAGCAATTCAAAAACAAAAAAAGGGGGGAGGAAGGCGCATTGCTGTATATACTAAGTCCAACTTTGTGAAATGGTCGTTCCTCCCCCTACTAATTGTCAATTTTAAACCCTACCAGTTATGTCGGATGCGACCCCCCTATGTTAAGGGGCGGGCTCAGGTACGGGTGCTCGTCCGTCTCCAGAGACAGCGGCCTGGAGTTATGTCCAACAACTGAACGTGTCATTGAAAGTGAACGACTCAGTGGGCCCCAGCCTCCTGTTACTCTTTAATCTCACAAACAATGGATGAGGACCACTGAATTGTCCACTTTCAATGACACAAAATGGACCAGCACCCGTACCACCTCTGAACATTGCAGACGATGTTCGGAAAAACGAAGGGAAGACAGTCTCGACACAGTTCACCAAGCTTGAAAACGTGCACATGCGCTTGTCTCACACACACACTTTGACAAGAACACCAAGCTTGAAAACGTGCACATGCGCTTGTCTCACACACACTCAAGATTTTGACAAACACCAACACAAGCGTGCGCGTGCGTTTTCAAGCTTGCGAACTGTCGACACAAACAGATTATATATCATGCCTCCCCTTCCACAAACGATCAGATACACATTATTTGTTGGGGGGTGCCTAGTCCACATATCAATGATAGGAACTACTGCTGCCGAGTTACTTCGGGTGGCGTTCAGCAGTGCATTTCTAATCCAACATACGCGAGACACCCCACCTACCAAGCCTTCCCTTGACTGGAAACAATCGTCTGGTCTCGGAGCACGACTGAATGTCGCCTCGTTGACCTTAAAAATAATCCCCATTTTTTTAGATCAGTAGTGTCACCCCCGGAGTGGAGACCGACACCACGTCCCTTCAACGGACAGTCCGTCAACCTGCCGACACCGGAAACTGGCAGGAACTCGCCACTGGCATGGATAGACTGGAGGAGGGGACATGGAAACTGGGGTCACAAATGAGAGTACGGCATAAAAGGTCATACATTTTGGGGACAATTTCAAACCAGAATGTATATTTTCCCTGGGTAAAAGTAGGTCGGGGGAGTCAATGGAATTATAGGAAGAAACAAAATTAATCTGAAGAGCACCCATTCCGATACTGTTGGCACTGTCCAAACTACTGGCTGAAGACCCTCAATCCATACTTCAGTCTGTCTGCCCTTATCAGGCAGCTGACTGAAGACGCATAACTGTTGTCTTGACTTTATATATAAAGACTCTCACAGGGGCGTCACGGCTCATAACAGAGCACCACGGTTCATAGCACAGAGCGTCACAGTTAACACAGAGCATCAAGATTCTAACACAGTTTCACAGTATATAACAGAGCCACACACAGGACAACGTTTTCTGTTTGTAAGAGGTGATATGACACCCATTCTTGGGAATCCAGAACAGAATGAATGATTTGCTCAAACATCACATTCCAGTCAAATCACATCAACTTTGTTCACTGAAGGTGATGATAGTGTTCAATAACACTTTGTGCCTCCTAGTGCTGCAGGACCATGACCATGACAACCCTTCTTCACACAACACGGGCACTGTTCTGTGCATGTCAAGCACGAGTAACACTTCTGGATGAAGAAGCAGAACCTTCCTTATTTTACCATTCCTCCCCAACACGGCTTCACTGACTCCACAGCACATGCCCCGTAAACACAGTTCCGCAAAGCAGACTACAGCAGTTCCAAGGTTCCAGTCTCGCCTGAATCACCAAAGTTCCATCCCCACGAGGTATATAAGCGGTGGTCTGGGTACAAGTATTTCAAACACGTCCAAACTAGGGCCCCGTATGCAAGCATACATTAAATAATATACACATCAGGGGCAAAATCAATGAATTGGTTAACTTGATTATAAAGACACTTCACTCCGATATTTCTAACTCCACCTAGTTGTGAATGGATGCCTCTTTGGTCGAGGAAATTTAGAAGCGGTAGGAGGAAGCATTGGGTCTTTCCTTCCTACGCTGAGCACTTGACACACTGAACTGAAGTCACTGCCACAATGGCCCCAAAGAGGAATATAATAAAGGCATGGAGCACTTGACACACTGAACTGAAGTCACTGCCCCAAAGAGGAATACAGTAAAGGCATGGAGCACTTGACACACTGAACTGAAGTCACTGCCCCAAAGAGGAATACAGTAAAGGCATGGAGCACTTGACACACTGAACTGAAGTCACTGCCCCAGTGGCCCCAAAGAGGAATATAATAAAGGCATGGAGCACTTGACACACTGAAGTCACTGCCCCAGTGGCCCCAAAGAGGAATATAATAAAGGCATGGAGCACTTGACACACTGAACTGAAGTCACTGCCCCAGTGGCCCCAAAGAGGAATACAATAAAGGCATGGAGCACTTGACACACTGAAGTCACAGCCCCAATGGCCCCAAAGAGGAATACAATAAAGGCATGGTGCTTAGAGCCTCGCCGACCACTACGTAAAAAGAACTTTCAGCCCATGCTGACAACACAGGGAATGGAATCACACCAGGCTACGCGTTAACTTCGTGTGGGAAAAGTTCTCCAAAAGATTTCACAAGTAAACTAATGAAGTTCCAAAAATAAGCGACTGACAGTGAGAGATCTGATGCTATCCACGCTGTCAGCGGCTTCATTCTCTTCACGCTGATTCCTCCACTCTGAGCCATGTCACCTTCCCTCACAGAAATAATAAAATGACGGTTGCCCCAAGGCGCGCAGGGAAAGCCTCTCACACGTCATCCCGATCCGCCCGTTTCTATTTGCCCGCCTCTTTGTGTTGGCAATCTGTCCGGCCCTGACTACTGGTCAATGAACGCAATCATTTTTAATACTCATTCATGTGTGAATTTGTGTGTGTGTGTGCGCGCGCGCGCGCGTGTTTAAGAGAAAGACTGAATAGGCGAAACAGGAATGGCAGGTTGGCGAAACAGGACAAAGTAAAACTGTCAAGTAGCCACTGAGAATGACCTCATCGAGAGTAGGCGAAACGGGAATAGGCTAATTGGACCTGCTGCCTCTCATACCTTCTCTCCGCCCCCCCCCCCCCCCCACCCCACCCCCCCCATTGGAAATAAGTTATCAAGGATTCTATTACATGCTTGACACATGACGCCTCCCCACCTCCCACCTCACCACCGCTGTACACACTGCCTGACTGGGGTCCTGGTTCCCTTCACAAGACCAAGACCTCCAGACCATCACGTGATGCCGTTCTGTCGCCAGTATGCGTCCTGCAGACACTGTACAGTCACTGACGTACACTGAACAGTGAACCAACTACCCCTGCAGACACTGTACAGTCACTGACGTACACTGAACAGTGAACCAACTACCATGGACAAAGGGCACGAACCTACATATGCACAATACCCCTGGACAGCAAGCTCGGCAGCACACCAACTGGCCACAGTATTGAGGTGGAACTGTGGTGACTGGCAGAAATGTATGCAATGCCGTCACGGAGATCATTTTCCTTGGGGGTTCCATCTGTCACTTGACGGAGGTCTGGCTGCATCCCGTGCCGTGGGTCATAGCTGTAGGGCCCCGGGTCCATTCCGTTCTCATCTGGAGGCTTTCCTTTGCTTCAGCTCTGCGCAGCAAACAGATAAAACAATTAGCCTAAATATATGAAATAAGATACGATTTATAACGTAAATAAAAATGCTTGAATATATTTTGATAAATACATCAATAGTATGAACATTAAATAAAGTCAGCACTCCATAAATTCCTTGTTCACTACTGTGGATACTGTGACCTCGTCAGCCACCAGCGAGCCTACAAAAGACGTGGACAAACTTCCGAAGTCTTCCTTCGCGCAGCCAAGCCACTGTGGCAACAGGATTATCTTTGCTCTCTCACAGAGAGAAAGAGAACAAGAACAAGATCAAAACTTCTCCAAGCCTCTGGCCCCTAGAAATGTTAAAAGTACACAATATGGTGATCACGCAGCGACAACAAAATATAAAATACGTACTAACTTAAACCTGTAGAACAAAAGTGCTTCTGAGAGAGAGAGAGAGAGAGAGAATGTGTGTACGCGCGCGCGCACGTAAAAATAAGAATTTCATTTTACATTTGCTGGAAAACATTTTCCACACGTTTCCTTTCAAAAGCGAGGGCCACGTGTATTGCAAAAGAGAAAGAGCGAGCAGTAACTAGAATAGTAATACTGTTTAACACTGTAGTACAGAAACGTGCAACACAAAAATGTCAACGCAATCTATTCAAACAAAATTTAGCGTTGTCTGCAATACAGTGCAGCGCAACAACGCTACGGTTACCATAGTACAACACTGCACAATACAGAACATATTACAGTGCAATAACTGCAACATAACGCTGTTCAACGAGGTAAACAGTAACACCAGTTCAGTATGATATCAGTTGATTTATGTTTGTCCCATTGTCGGTATATACATTATTTGTATGTGTGATGAGAATGTTGATTTATATTATGTTTCTTTGTTTGATCTTGTGTTTCCTGATAATGTATTGTTCCCCCCTGTCACAAGGACTGTACAGTCAATGACAGTAAAACATCAAAGCGTCAGTTCAGTATGCTAATTTACACACAAAACAGTCAGTGTGGAAAAATAACAGAACAGTTCTGCAATATCCACAATGTTCCCCCTCAAGACAGAATAAGTAGTGTTCACAACAAGGCGTGGATGTTCACTCCGTCAGTCACACAGGGAAATGGGGGCGGAGGGGTGTCAGTGGTTATAGCCCGTAGAGAATGAACAGTTCAATGTGATGAATAACACAAAATGTTCAAAAGTTTTGAAAAATTACATAACTGTTCAATACAGTAAAAGAAATACTGTAACAACCAAATGAAGTAAAATAATTATCACAATGACAATGATAATTAATGGATATTTATACAGCACCCTACCCCGGCTGAAACTGCTTTAGGTGCTTTACAAAACGGTCTACAGCACACTTTGCGTCAGTGTTACACTTATTGTACACACCAAAAACTTACGCTCCTTGCAAACTATAAAATTTATATTTATTCTCTCTCTAACATGCACACTCACACACACATACACACACACACACGTGTGCGCACGCGCGCATACTGAGTAATGACCACACACAGTACAACTCACTAATATCGTAGGAGTCAAGTGGCGAAAACAACTTACAATTCACATCCTCAAGAAATCTCTTGACTGCCTTCAACGAATGCCATACACAACTGTTTCGACCATGTCTTGTGCCTGTGTACGAAAACTACTCTAGTAAACTGCCGATTTTCGACAAATCAAAAAGGAAATAGTTTTGTTAACAAATTCAGCCTAGGGACGGTATTTCAGTGATAAACTATGGAGAGCTGGACAATACAAGACCACAATACAAGGTCTTCAGAGAAGCAGCCCCCGTCAGTCAAGTGTTTCGGCAGGTATTTAAAAAAAAATCGGGGAAGGTGTTTCAAAATGTAGTTCCTTCCCTTTAATTGTTCCTGGTATCAGCTGGTTGGTGTGCGTTTTATGTGTGAAAGTAAGTTCATAAAACACGGACTCTTGCTACCCATTGTGTTTAACAATTTGGTTGTATCCACATTTCTTTCCCTCCACTCCTGTGTGTGACTGGCCAGTGAACGTCCACGCCTTGTGAACACTACTTCAGTACTGAGGACAGAATGAAACACTGAAAACAAATTTTGCAGTTTGTGTAGTTTTGTTTTTCGAACGACAGTGCAAATTAAAACTGTTTTACCAAAATTACAAACATGAAATGGTTTCATTATCACATAAAAGCGAAAGGTATTATAAGCAAAACATGGCAGACTGATAAGCGCTTAATCTGCCAACTATAGCAGTCAACCTTCTTATTCGACATTGCCTGCATATGCGGAACAGTAGGCTGCTCCATTCAGCCCCCCCAAGATCGACAGAGCACTTCAAAAACTAATTCCAGCGAACTATATATCGGGCTGGAATGCCCTCAGTGCATTACCAACAATCCATGCAGGCTCCCCCACGGGCTTGAAAGCTCATATTTCAGAAGAGCTGGCCACCCATACGAGATGGCCAGACGACCCTTCCACCCATACCTCCCCCACCCCCACTACCTTCTGTCGTCACCTGAATTCTGCAACACTGACTAGGGTACTTACCAAGATCAAGGAAAGTTCAGGCCAAAATTCTCAGATATTTCAATAATGAATGAAGAGTCAGCAACTAAATTAATTTTAGTTAGCTTTCCAGTATCAGTATCAGCAGCTCAAGGAGGCGTCACTGCGTTCGGACAATTCCATGTACGCTACAACACATCTAAGCAGATGCCTGACCAGCAGCGTGACCCAACACGCTTAGTCAGGCCTTGAGGAACAAAAAAAAACAACAAATCATTTGTCCTGGCATACACACACACGTACTTTTTTTCTTTTCTTTTTTAAACAAAAAAGTCATCTGTTACTGCCGACAATAAAGGGGGTTTAATTTCAATTCACCAAAGACTGTCAGACAGAATAAGCCGTTTCGACGGGTGGACAGGTAAGAACTGTGGACAACATAATACAATGGACAGCAGGAAAATGCGCTGACACTCTGAAGAAATGTGAAAATAAGTCTGGAATGCCGAATTTCTCAACCTGACGTGGGGTGGGGGTGATAAGGGAATATTCACATTTCTAATGACAGAAAGAAAATGAAAAGAAATCACACACACACACGCGCGTGCACCCACACTGGCACAGGCATTAAAACAAACACGCTCACATCCATACTGAGACCTTCCACAGCGTTGAATCACAATTTGCTGGGATTTCTGATTAACAGCCAATGTCAGAAGATTGGGAATAAAACAGAGAGAGCCTTAGTCTACGAAAAATTGCAAGTTAAACTTCGGCCGAACTATAAATTTAAAGATGCCTAAGAGCTGGTTAATGCTGAGGAGAGAGGGGGAAAGAATCGAGGGGGCGGAACAACAGACGTATAAAAATAATATAGAATAAAATAAATAGAATAAAATATTCATAACTCTGTGGTGTGGGACACCTTACCTTAATTCCGTGGACAAAGATTCGGCCATTTGAAAATCAACAGCAGCACGTGGGCCTACATTCCATAATCATGATTTTATGTCCATAATCATATATGATGCTTTTTTGTTCTTCTTCCATTAATGCTCAGCGGTCATAACTTTGACCATTACAAGCATTTTATGCGTGCTGGGTATTTTCGTGTCTCCATAACCCACCGAATGCCGACATGGGTTACAGGATCTTTAACGTGCGTATTTGATCTTCTGCGTGCGTATACATACGAATGGGGTTCAGGCACTACCGTGATTCGAACCCGGGACCCTCAGATTGAAAGTCCAACGCCTAAACCACTTGGCTATTGCGCCCTATGGAAATCATTCCGAATGCACTTCTTGTATTTTCGTGTGTGCATCCTTCCCACTCCATGCAGTAGCGGGCTACGAACAAACTGTGTGGTAAAACAGATGCTGTGGAGTCAGTTCTTGGACAGTGTAATATCTATAAGTTTCGCCACGTTTTAGAAACACACACACACACACGTCCTTGATAACAGATAAGACTGAAGACATTACACATTTAGCCCCACTCGGAAAAAGTGACCATGATACACTTACTTTTAATTTATATATAGATAAATGTGCACAAAGGGAAGAGGAAATTTATAAATATGACCTTGGGAAAGGTAATTATATGAATATGAGACAAGATTTAAAGGGAATTCAGTGGAGTGACCTAGAAGGAAAATCAGTTAATGACTACTGGTTATACCTAAAAACAAAAATACTAGATAGCATGGAGAAACACATTCCAAAAATCTCAATAGGTCATAACAAAAGTTTAAAACCACCTTGGATGGTAGGCAGAGTTAAGAAAAGTGTTAAAAAGAAATATAATTTGTATAAGAAGTATTTAAAAACAAGAAAAATATATGATCACCAACAGTACATCACAGCTAGGAATAAATGCAATAATATAATAAAGAATGCCAAACGAGACTATGAAAAAAGACTATCCAGAGAATGTAAAACAAATCCAAAATATTTCTGGAAATATGTACAAGCTAAAACAAAATCAAATACAGGTATTAGTCCTTTGAAAACAGAAGATGGAAAATTGGCAGCAAGTGATGAGGATAAGGCAAATATTTTAAATACTTTCTTTGCTAGTGTTTTTACCAAAGAAGATTTAAGAAATATTCCTACTGGGTCAAAAGAGCCAAAATGTGATTCCAGTCTTTGTGATCTTATTGTAACTCCTACAGCAGTACAAGAAAAATTACAGGCACTTAACCCTAGTAAAGCTCAGGGCCCAGATCAATTACCTCCACGTGTACTGAAGGAACTTAGTGAGGAATTGTCAGTACCACTCTGTACATTATTTAATAAATCATTAGAGTTAGGTGAGGTTCCAGATGACTGGAAGACTGCAGTAGTCACAGCAATATTTAAAAAGGGTACTAGATCTGATCCAAGTAATTACCGACCAGTAAGTCTTACATGTGTGGCATGTAAAGTATTAGAATCACTAGATAGAGATATATTAGTTAATTTTATGATTACAAATAATTTATATTCTCCGTGCCAGCATGGATTCAGAAAACAGAGGTCATGTATAACTCAACTGTTAGAGGTAATGGAAGATTTAACCCAGTTAGTAGAAGAAAGGGAATCTGCAGATATCATATATTTGGATTTTAAAAAAGCTTTTGACTCTGTGCCACATTATAGGTTAATAAAAAAGCTAAAAGATTATGGGATAAATGGGAATGTATTGAAATGGATAAGCAGTTTCTTGTTGGGGAGAAGTCAGAGGGTAAGAGTTGGAAATAGTCTTTCACCAAGTGCACAAGTATTGAGTGGAATACCCCAGGGTAGCATTCTTGGACCTATTTTATTCACCATTTTTATAAATGACCTTCCAGATTGTGTTAGTAGTTGTTGCAGGATATTTGCTGATGACACTAAACTTTATGATATAGCTAAGAATTCTTTAAAATTGCAAAATGACTTAGACAACCTATATGACTGGTCTAACAAGTGGAATCTATATTTTAATGCAACAAAATGTAAAGTGCTACACCTAGGAAAAAATAACCCTAAAAATGAATATAAAATGAAAATTGATAACATGAATTTTATG
Source organism: Babylonia areolata (assembly GCF_041734735.1). Lineage (NCBI taxonomy): Eukaryota > Metazoa > Mollusca > Gastropoda > Neogastropoda > Buccinidae > Babylonia > Babylonia areolata. The sequence goes on along the minus strand of NC_134879.1, from coordinate 55,500,824 downwards.
GTTATTTCGGAATGTAATGAAGAAAAAGACTTGGGAGTAATATTTGATAAAAACTTCTCTTTTGATACACATATACAAGCAGTGATAAATAAAGCCAATAAAGTACTGGGTATTATCAAGAGAACATTTACATTCTTGGATAAGGATATCTTTGTCAACCTTTATAAAACAATTGTTAGGCCTATCCTAGAATATGGCAATACAATTTGGTATCCCAGATTAATAAGACAGTCCAAAGCAATTGAACAAGTACAAAGGAGAGCAACTAAAATAATTCCAGAACTTAGAGATCTTGACTATCAAAGTCGTTTGAGACAGTTGAATTTGCACTCCCAAAAATATAGAAGATATAGAGGAGACATGATACTAGTTTTTAAGATAATGAATGGAATGGTCGACATTGATCAGAGCACCTTTTTCTCTACTAGCAAATCCCAAGTTACCAGAAACTCAGATACTAATCTTTACATAAAATATTGTAGAACAAATGTTCGTAAATCGTCTTTTAGTTTTAGAGCAGTGAAAGGCTGGAATGCACTAACTCAACAAAAACAGCTAACACTATTAACCAGTTCAAAAATCTTATGACAATGATGAAAAATCTCTAATAAAACCATTTGATTTTGATCAGTGAACAAGAAACTTTTTCCTGGCTATGTGCAACACTTGATTAAGACAATAGTGAAGGGACGTTAAAAAGCCAGAAGGCTTATAGGAAAGTCCCCAATCCTGTACCTGTACCTGTACCTGTACCTGAAGACTACACAACTCATCCATGCCGAATTTTCCACTCCTTGTTAACAAAATGAACACTGCAAATTTCGAAGTTGAAGAATTGAGAACTCACAGTTTTCTTTCCATCCAGAATGTTGATAATTCTATCTTGGAGCCGGTTTCCATTTTTGTATAGTCGTCTGAACAAGTTTCTTTGCACCATGAAATATTCCGTTCCAAGTTGAAGTCATCAGTCAGTTCTTGCTCACACCAACTCCGCTCCTTTCAAACTGGTCTGAGCTCCCTGACTGAGGTTGTGTGAGTTGATGTTCACAAACTTGGAACTCTTCACCTCGTGTTTCACGGGCAACGTGTGATAAAATGCACGATTTTTTTTCGGTATGTTCGTCAATACCTCCGCCAGTGGACAACGTCAATCCAAGGGCTTTGTCATGGATCGAAAAAACTCAACTCTTCCGTGGTGTGTCAGCTTGAACATCAGTATGTGTGTGTGTGTGTGTGTGTGTGTGCGTCAAAACGTGCGTGTGTGCGTGCGCGCGTGCGTGTTTGTGTTTGCGTGCATCCTGCACACACAGGAATTGCAAGGGCAGACAAGAACATGCCCTGCCTGGTTTCTTTAATTTCGTAAGTTATTGCGGCTCCCAGTCCTCTCTGTCTGTCTTTCTCCGCTTCTACAATGACCTGACTGCATGCAATTGTTCTGACCTCCGAATTACTTTTCTCAATTTAAAGCACAATTAATCACTTCACTACTCTAAAAGTACTCCACACACATACACATACACACACACACACATAGCCTACATGCGCACTCGACCACACAACACACACAGTCTGATCCAGATAGGACTCTTTTCTTTCTTTTTTTTTCTTTGCATCAGTTGTAAGGTAGTGATGACTGGAGCTTTTCTGACTCGTGAGTTGCACATGCAGACTTACAGATGTGAATGAGGTGACCGTCAATGGAGATAATTATATCAGAGATAACCATTGCCAGACTGTGTGCTAAAGAGGAGAATGCAACATCAGTTTCAACCTGGACAGGATGACATGGGACAGACAGAATAAAGAGTCTTTGTAACAGGATGACATGGGACAGACAGAATAAAGAGTGTGAGTGAGAAGGAACTCGGTTGCATCATTGTTCTTCTTCTTCTTCTGCGTTCACTCGTATGCACACGAGTGGGCTTTTACGTGTATGACCGTTTTTACCCCATGTAGGCAGCCACACTCCGTTTTCGGGGGTGTGCATGGTGGGTATGTTCTTGTTTCCATAATCCACCGAATGCTGACATGGATTACAGGATCTTTAACGTGCGTATTTGATCTTCTGCTTGCATATACACACGAAGGGGGTTCAGGCACTAGCAGGTCTGCACATATGTTGACCTGGGAGATCGTAAAAATCTCCACCCTTTACCCACCAGGCGCCGTCACCGTGATTCGAACCCCGGACCCTCAGATTGACAGTCCAACGCTTTAACCACTCGGCTATTGCACCCGTCTCATCATTGTTCAATTAAAAGAACAAACAACAACAAATGTATAAAGATCATGGAGCACTTCTTTTTTTTTTTGCATGGGCAGTGTGTGTGTTGCGGAAGGGATGGGTGCAGATCTTGAGGAAATCATGTAATGAATGAATTGTACAAAATTGTTATCCATCTCTCCTCGCACTTCTGTCTTCTATACTCTTCCAATTTTAGTGTCAGGAAACCTGGTTCAGTTTTTGCTAACAACACAGCAAGGGTTATATAACCCTTACTCTCCATGCGCATGCATGTATCTATGGTGATTATTGTGTAACCATCTCACAACAGCCTTTTTCTTTTTTTCTTTCTTTTGTGCCCCTGAACTTGGGACATTTTTTTTCAATCTGTATTTTGATGGTGTTGAAGAATGATGGGGGTGATGAAAATGTTACTATTCATTTAGGTTTGGGACTGTTTGACACGGCTGTACTCTCGTAACACATCCCACCTTTAACCAGGCTGAGAGATTAAGACACCTGCAGTGTTGGCCAGGAAATCTGAGCCACATTCCTCAAAACGCACACATCTGTTAAGTTGATGAGCCTTGACTGTGCAGTCCCAGTTTTTCCCATTTGAGCCAAGGGCAAACTCAATTCTGGGTATAAGCGGTCATACGCTGAGAACCCCCAGATGTAATGGTGCACAAATCCGTGTTCTACCTGTCATCAGTATGCAACGCTAACCACTTCGCCAAGGCAGATGGATTCACAGCAGGTTTTGAATGACAGTGCACCACCATTTTCTCTTATTTTGCTTGAGATTAAAAACGTTCCTCACTCTACACTTATTCCACAGACTTATTCCACAGACTTGTATTTGTATTGTATTGTATTTCTCTTTTTATCACAACAGATTTCCCCGTGTGAAATTCAGGCTGCTCTCCCCAGGGACAGCACGTCGCTACACTACAGCGCCACCAATTTTTTTGTATTTTTTCCCGCGTGCAGTTTTATTTGTTTTTTCCTATCTAAGTGGATTTTTCTACAGAATTTTGCCAGGAACAACCCTTTTGTTGCCGTGGGTTCTTTTACGTGCGCTAAGTGCATGCTGCACACGGGACCTCGGTTTATCGTCTCATCCGAATGACTAGTGTCCAGACCACCACTCAAGGTCTAGTAGAGGGGGAGAAAATATTGTCGGCTGAGCCGTGATTCAAACCAGCGCGCTCAGATTCTCTCGCTTCCTAGGCGGACGCGTTACCTCTGGGCCATCACTCCACTGGACTTGGGAAAATTCTTTATGCCAACCAAAGAGATGCAAATATTCCTCTTGCAACCAAGCCCAGGGACATAGTTAAATGTTTTGTGTTCTGGTATCACTGTTGTAATTCCCGTCTCCACATGCAAGTTAAATGTTTTGTGTTCTGGTATCACTGTTGTAATTCCCGTCTCCACATGCAAGTTAAATGTTTTGTGTTCTGGTATCACTGTTGTAATTCCCGTCTCCACATGCAAGTTAAATGTTTTGTGTTCTGGTATCACTGTTGTAATTCCCGTCTCCACATGCAAGTTAAATGTTTTGTGTTCTGGTATCACTGTTGTAATTCCCGTCTCCACATGCAAGTTAAATGTTTTGTGTTCTGGTATCACTGTTGTAATTCCCGTCTCCACATGCAAGTTAAATGTTTTGTGTTCTGGTATCACTGTTGTAATTCCCGTCTCCACATGCAAGTTAAATGTTTTGTGTTCTGGTATCACTGTTGTAATTCCCGTCTCCACATGCAAGTTAAATGTTTTGTGTTCTGGTATCACTGTTGTAATTCCCGTCTCCACATGCAAGTTAAATGTTTTGTGTTCTGGTGTCACTGTTGTAATTCCCGTCTCCACATGCAAGTTAAATGTTTTGTGTTCTGGTATCACTGTTGTAATTCCCGTCTCCACATGCAAGTTAAATGTTTTGTGTTCTGGTATCACTGTTGTAATTCCCGTCTCCACATGCAAGTTAAATGTTTTGTGTTCTGGTATCACTGTTGTAATTCCCGTCTCCACATGCAAGAAAGAATGACCTTCATTCCACATCAGAACAGCAACTTGAGTCTATTTCTGTGACATGTTTTCTGTATCAAGTAACAAAACTCTTTAATGCGTGAAACTGGATATCTTTGCATCCCATTCCTACACATGTAGTCTGTTTTCAAGCAAACATACAAAAAAGACACACATCACAAACAAAACATGAGAAATTTTTTTTGTGAATACAACTTTTATATCAAGTTAATGACATCTTGCCATACATTGGGACAAAAAGCACTACATGTACAGTTTGTTCTATGAGGGGAGTACATTCAACACATGACAATCAGTCTCAATCCTTCATCATCTTAACTACAGTGGAAGGCCAATGCAATCAAACTATAAACCATGCACCAGTTGACACTGACATCGTTACAGTCCAAACACAATGGATGATGCAAGAAAGTTGGCCACTGAACAAGAAACAATAGAATTCCCACCACAGTTTGATCCAAGCTTTAAAGGCATCAAGAAGGGCGAAGCTGGAGAGACAGTGGTCATGACACCATTCTCTCCTTCACAACTGTACAATCCTGACATTCTGTCAGGCAACATCTGAAGCGAATGCAACATTGTTTTTAGCCCCAAGTGACAGATGCCCAGTTCAAATTTGTGACAAAAGAAAAACATCAACAGAAGTAATCTTCTATGTCTTTTTTTCTACATCTCATACAAAAACTGCTTAATAATACTGCATCTGCCAGTTCCAAAGTGAAAATTATAATAAATGGTCATAAAATATCACAGTCGTTAAGTATTTTCAACCTCTCTCTCACACACTGGATTTCAGAGTTTCTGCCGTTCATACTTGGCATACAAACAGGTTACACATACAGCTTGTATCAAGTCTATATATAAAAAAGCTATACTTTTGATGCAAAGTACACAAAAAGTGAAACAGTAAACATTGTTAATATCAAATGAATGAACCAAACAATCATACAAAATTTACATGTCATGGTTGGATGGATTCTCCTCATAAAATCTTAGATATATAACCCGGTCGACTTTAACTATCAAATGACTGAAAACCAGCCACAAAATAAAAACAAAATGTTTTGGGGGAAACATGTCCAGAGCCACCACTACCAGAACATAATCCTGTCAAATTTGGAAAAGACCATCAGGCACAATTACATTAGTATTCAATCACAAACCCAAGGCAACGCCTCTGGTGACACTGGCCATTTATATCATTTTTTCCACAGGGTTATCTATATCAATAAAAAAAATAATAACAAAAAAACACCAACCGAAATACATTATCTGCAGAAATCCAAACATACAAACACACAGCTAAAAAAACTGCCATCGGGCGACTCACACTGCCTGAGCGCTATACAAATCAATGAAATGAAATGCCCACTAGTCAAGTCCAGAGAGAGACAGTATCAGTATCAGTAGCTCGAGGCGTCACTGCGTTCGGACAAATCTGTATACTCTACACCACATCTGCCAAGCAGATGCCTGACCAGCAGCGTAACCCAACGCACTTAGTCAGGCCTTGAGGACAGGCCAGAGAGACAGAAAAATGCACAAGGGTTTTAGGAAAAGCAAAAAAACAACAACAAACCAATGGAAAAGAAAAGGCAGAAATCAAAACAGATGATGCTGAAAAATAGAAAAGCAAAGCAGAAACAAGAGATCAACAGACAAGACGTTTCTTTCCAGCGCGGAGTCTCCAGAAAGTAAGGATGGACAGACACTACCTGTAAGGAAGAGCTCCCGGCGTCCCCATACAGTGAACATGGACACAACACTTTTATCTGAAATAAAATACACATGGACGGAACGCAAACAGTTATCTAAAATAAAATAAACAAATAAATAACGGTTTCTGTCAAGTGACTGTAATGTTTGACAAAGAACAAGGTATGGATGGGTGGCCACATGGCTGAAACATGCCTTTCCTGTATACACAACAACAGACTGCAATGCACACACACACCCACACATACAATAAATGACAGCTTTTCAACACATTGTCAAGACATTAACCTTATCGTTTTGATCAGGACAAACTAAGTCAAGGTCCAGGAATGCATGCACATTCCACCATGTATACACCCTAGTACAGAGTGCTTGGAATCCAATATTTTCTTAATGGAAAGAAAAAGAAAATGTGGGGAACAAATGCCTGAGGTAGCATGACCTAAACAAACAAAAATGCTGTTTCATTTTAAGTTTTCAAGACGGGGAAAAACAGCACTGCAACAGTAAGAACAATGTACAAACCACGAATCACACTCATCAAAAAACATAATGTAGATTATTAATAAAGAAGTCTTTAAAGATGTATCTGTTTAAAACAAAAATGTCATCATGCCTCAAACACTGAAATGATTAACAATTCTGTTCAAGTTCCCCACCCCCACCCCTCTCTCAGGGAACAGAGGGACACACCAAAATGAATTAAAAAAAAAAAAAAAAAAAGTCCATTTGGGATCCAAACATGACCTAAATGTGACCAAGTATGATGCTAGCCCATCCTCAACCGAAACAAACTGAAACGTTGCTGCCATATTTCACTCTCAAACAGGTACACATGCATGCACTCATTTGCTACACAACTCCTCTTTTTAGTTTGGGCTGAGTTGTGGGGGGGTTGGTGTGGAATGCTGGAACATGTAGGGAATGATATTCAACCAATCAAGACAACATTATTTACACTACACTGGGGTACTGCAAAAAGAGATGAAATAATACATAACAATCAAGTTGTCAATATAAACCGTGCTGGACCTGAAGAATAATTTCATATACTGAAGCTCAATATCTGAACTTAAGGAAACCAAACTTTTGTGTTTTTCCAGAAAAAAAAAATCATGAGAAAATTCCCCAACAAACGTTTTATCATTTTACACTGACTGGGTGGCCATTGTTTTGAATGCAAATGTAATTTTCTATCAGATCAATAAAGATATATTGTAATATACTGTAACAAACAAACAAAAGTAAAAGTCACAAACCAAGAAACACAAAACACCTGGCTCTTAATCCAGCATACCAGTACACACATGTGATCATTACTGGTTGCACCTTTCACGGTCAGATCAAAGTACAGACTGCAGAAACCTAAAAATCAGAACTGCACTGGTAAACTGCTGATTTCATCACACACTGACACTCAGCAATCAGAGTACGCAGGTAAAGCCCAGTTTCAACAGCTGCACAAACACACTGAAGGCACTAAACAAACAATGGTCTCTGATTCAACCCCTTTCAATTTTTTTATTTTTTATCATCCACCATGAAGTACAGACTGAGGTGGAAGACAGTATGTTTGTATCTATCTGTATTACACAACAAGGTATGTGCCCTATGGATCTCAAAATCTGTTGTGCATTCTGGATTCAGTGACAACCATACTTCAACCTATTTGAATCAAGCTGGCAACAATACCTCCATAACACAAAACTAGATTTGTGTGTGTGTGTGTGTGTGTGTGTGTGTGTGTGTGTGTGTGTGTGTGTGTGTATTTATTTTATTTATTTTTTTGTGGTGATGCTAATTATCCAATCTGAATAACATGTGATAGATAAGTCGCTGGAGTAAATTTCACGCAACACGCTGTGAAAGTGACAAGGGGTGAAAATATCAAATTTGAGTTTTTTGGTTATTCAGATTCTATGATTCTTTTTCTATTAAATTTCCAAGTATTATAAAGAAATATAAAGTATTAGTGCTTCATTTTGATGTTTTCCTGTTGGGAATTGGTGATCAAGAGTGGGAAACAGCGATCTTGTTTGCCCCAATTTTCTCAGAAGTACGTTTGTGATCATCACGAGACTCAAATGCATTCATCTCAGAAACTAATAAAGATACTTGAATTCTGTTTCCTGTGTGTTATTCAGAATTCTCTCTACTTTCAGATAAAAGAATAATATCATTTTGTGAATTCTGACCATTATCCATGATTTTCGCATGCACCATCACATATGTTAAACTTGAAGTTACTTTCCTGACTGAAAATATCAGACACCATCTTCTGAAGCTTTCACTGAATCATCAACTCTCTTGAACTCATCTCTTCTTGCCCTTCAAACCATCTCTATCTAAGGTGGTGATATCTGTCCCCTCTCTTCAAGGTGAGGCTGTTTCTCCTGTCTCTTATAGGAGGCAATATTTCTCCTCTCTCTAAAAGGTGGCAACATTTCTCCTCTATCTGAAAGGTGGCAATATTTCTTCTGTCTCTTCAAGATGGTGGTATTTGCCCTGTCTTCACAAGGTGATGATGCTTCTCTTGTTTCTTCAAAGTCGCAATATTTCTTCTTTTCTTCAAGGTGGAGGTATTTCTCCTGTCTCATCAAGGCAGTGATATTTTTCAATGTAGTTATATTGTTCCTGTCTCTTCCAGGTGGCCATATTCCTCCTTTGATGTTTCTCTTGTCTCTTCCAGGTGGCAATGTTTCTCCCTAACCTTGTTGAGGAAAACACTCAACGTGAAGCTACTTGCCACCTCTTTTCTTGCTGAAAAAAATGAAACGCAAGAAAAGAAGTATCACAGACACCTTCTTATCTCTCCATCCAAGGTCTGGTGGAAAAGAATGTCTTTTTTTTCTAGTTGACTAAAATCACAGCAACAGATGGCACTAACTTCTATAAAAATTCCAAATGTATAGTTGCTTTCACACACAAAATTTCCCTCTCTTCACAGCCAACATTCAAATCCACAAGACATCAAATAACTCACATTCTTTCTCATCCCAGTCAATCCACAATACTTAATGGGAACAAGAAAACAAGAGTATGTAAAGGGTCCAAAACTGCACCTGCCACACAACCAGGCAATTTTCTACAAATCCTCCGACATGGACACATCCCCGTTGAGAGGTGTGTCTGGCAGAAACCGTTTCCTGAACTCCTCATCCGATAATGACATGGGAGGCGGGGTGCGACCCAGACTGTTCGTGAAGGGGCTGTGTCGACCGTCTCTCTCCGGGGAGTCCTCGCGGATACGGACGTGGTTTCGTTTCTTGGGAGAGGAGGAAGGGCTGGAGGTGCGAAGTATGGAGGCCTTACCGTTCTTCACTGCTTTCCCCTGGACAGCAAAACAGGATGCGCCATTCAGCTGTGGGGCTCATGACATACAAGTATCCAACATCTTTTACCATGAAACAAAACAAAACAAAAAACAGCAACTACTACTACTGAGGACCAGTCCTTCATCTGTTCATATCCAAGGTACAAATAATATCACAAAGTGTATTTGCACATGTAGACGTGTAAGTACACACACACACACACACACACACACACACACACATGCATGCATGCTCGCACGCACACTCACACACATTACATCCCCAAAGCATATTTTCTTCCCATAAAAACAGAATAACATGCTCATTTCAACAATGAAAACAGAAAAACAGCAACAATTTGACATGCATTCAAATGTTAGTTTTTCTTCTCTTTTTCTATTCAATAAAAACAGGGGGAAAAGCAACAACAATTTGTTCAGTATTAAACAGTTCATCATTCTTCTCTCTTACACAATTTCTTTACAAAAACCTCTGACACAATGCTGTTGTGTTCTAAGACACCTTGAACAGTGGTACAATGTGAAATTATTACCATCTGACATCAGCATTCCAACTGGCATAAACTACAGTGTTATTTACCTTTAACAGACTCAACTCTCATGGCATGCCAGACACAAAGGGACACTTTAAAAGAGACAAATTTTCGTTTGATTTTATTTTCTGTGTTGACTGAGGTACACTGTACCATTTCTGTTGGATTGGTTTGTGTGAAAAGGCCTCATATTGCCCCACTGGGTTGTTTTTTTTTTTTTTGGTTTTTTTTTTGTTTTTTATAATAAACAAACTGTATCTGGACATTCACATATACAGCTCTTTCTTTCTTTTCCCCTAAAACTTTAACCCCACTTTACATGAACAGATACCCCAGAAACAATAAAACATCCGATGTACATGTACTGTAACATTTACAATAATTCTATGCAGCACTTTTGGACATCCTAACACACCGTCCATTTTACAAAGCACACACTCACAAAGCATTCACTGGTATATCAGACAGAAAATGTACAAGCATACACACTTGTGCACACATGTACACACACACTCACATGCACGCATGCACACACACACTCACACGCACACACACATGAAGGAAATAGTTGTGGGTTCTGAAAATATAGGGTAAGGAATGGAGGTCTGTATATGAAAGACTGCATAAAAAAAAAAATTCAACTCGTTTTAAAAGAGACAATTATTGGATAGGCTAAAAAGGCAGGAGTTGCAGATGTTTTTACAATGAGAAACTGAAAGCTTTTCAACCATGCTTGTTGTTGTTGTTTTTCCTGTTGAATCTGATGATGGAGGAGATTGTGTTTTAAAGTGAACAGACACAGATGGAGGAGATTCTGTTTTAAAGTGAACAGACATAGATGGAGGAGATTGTGTTTTAAAGTGAACAGACACAGATGGAGGAGATTGTGTTTTAAAGTGAACAGACATAGATGGAGGAGATTGTGTTTTAAAGTGAACAGACACAGATGGAGGAGATTCTGTTTTAAAGTGAACAGACATAGATGGAGGAGATTCTGTTTTAAAGTGAACAGACATAGATGGAGGAGATTCTGTTTTAAAGTGAACAGACATAGATGGGGGAGATTGTGTTTTAAAGTGAACAGACATAGATGGAGGAGATTCTGTTTTAAAATGAACAGACATAGATGGAGGAGATTGTGTTTTAAAGTGAAGAGACATAGATGGAGGAGATTCTGTTTTAAAGTGAACAGACATAGATGGAGGAGATTGTGTTTTAAAGTGAACAGACATAGATGGAGGAGATTGTGTTTTAAAGTGAAGAGACATAGATGGAGGAGATTCCGTTTTAAAGTGAAGAGACATAGATGGAGGAGATTCTGTTTTAAAGTGAACAGACATAGATGGAGGAGATTGTGTTTTAAAGTGAACAGACATAGATGGAGGAGATTGTGTTTTAAAGTGAAGAGACATAGATGGAGGAGATTCCGTTTTAAAGTGAAGAGACATAGATGGAGGAGATTCCGTTTTAAAGTGAAGAGACATAAACCTGAAGATTAAAGAGATTCTGTCATCAGAGTAAGCATGGGCAAGTCTTGATGGGACATATTTGTTTAATTAAGCATTCAGAGAGATACGGATGGGTGGTTTGAAAAGTGACAGAATAAACCACAAATGATAAAGATACCCAGGAATAAACCACAAATGATAAAGATACCCAGGAATAAACCACAAATGATAAAGATACCCAGGAATAAACCACAAATGATAAAGATGCCCAGGAATAAACCACAAATGATAAAGATACCCAGGAATAAACCACAAATGATAAAGATACCCAGGAATAAACCACAAATGATAAAGATACCCAGGAATAAACCACAAATGATAAAGATACCCAATCTAAATGACCCAAACAAAAACAGACCAACCAGTCAGTTTAGAAAAAAAAAAGTAACTGAGAGATAGAGTCACATGGATATGGAAAGAAAAGTAGATTAAAGCACACACTAAGTCTCAATCATCTGTACATGTTCATATTTTGCAATGTCTTTTTCACACACAAACCTTTTTTCTTTTCTTTTTTTTGTTTTAATTTTTTTCTGTTTTTTGTTGTTGTCGTTTTTGCTGCAGTCTCAGTTTCCTCAATTATGTGTCCATAGATGATTTTTTTTCTTCTTCTTTCTTCTATTGAAAACTGATGTTGTTAAATATAAAATGAAACGACTGATAATCACACAAGTTTGTTTGTCTGCACTGGATTCCCAAATCACCCCTCTTCAAGTTCAACATGTGCAAGAGATTCTCCGCTTTAAAAGTTCACTTTGTAGCTTCAGATACTATTTACATCTTCCACAGCGTCTTGCACCTGATGTTTCTGTTCACTCCCTTCCTGTCTCAAGCGGAGTGATCCACCCACAGAACCACAGAGTTGGTGCTGCATTAGGTGATATTATCATTATCATTATTATTCTGTTTAATAATTACGATGTAATAATTAATTGCAATGTTTTTAAAAGCGAATATGTGAAATGCTTTTATTTGAGAACATATGTTTATTACTCTTGTTTAATCAAGTAATCCGCATGTGTGGGGTGGGTGGGGGTGGAGGGGGGGGGGGGGGGGGGGTTGGGTGTGTGCTGATTATCTGGTTGCAGTTTTCTGCAATTTATCTTAATTCTTATCTTATCTGTCTATTATAATAAATGTGCTATACAGTATAGTAGGCAATGTTTATAATTATATTCAAATAATGTTTCTTAATTCTTTCTGTTTTTACATCAAGAATACTAGTTATTACCTGCAGTGTGTGGATGTATGTATGAAACGGTGTATGTGATTTTTTTTGATTTTTTTTTTGATTTTTTTTTATACATTTGTATCTTCGTAATATTCGTAAAAGCTGTTGTTGACTTTTACAGTTATGGTCCCCATGTTGTTTACTTGTCTATGTTGTGATAATGCACCTGACCAAATTTCTCCAGTTAGAGATAATAAAGTTATTCTTTTCTTATCTTACCTTATTATTACTATCATCAACAAGACAGCATAAAGCCAATCACAGATTGTTTGCTACATTGCCGGAGTGCAAAACAACTGTGCTTGTAACAGAACCCAGGTCTACCACTACATTTCCCCACCTTCCCCTAGTATGTTAAGGTAAGAATAACTCAGCTCTTAACGAGAAATCACATCTAGTGTGGCAAAACAAATGATGGCAATTACTCAACAACAAAACATACAATATGACTTAAGAAAGAAACACAAATCATATAAGACATGCATTTATACAAAAAACACTGCACATATTCACTTTAAAATAATGTAACTGATACGATGTCATGAATCTGTTAGAAAGACATGAGCCATACCACCACACATATCATACAACACATCCATTAGTAGGGACCTTCATGGTTAAATCTGAATTCCGAAAAGAGGCAGGCAGGTAGGCAGGCAAGAGGGAGGTGAGGAATGCTAGTGGGAAGGGTCAGAAAAGAAACATGTCAACCAGAACTGAACCACACGGTCATTACACTCGTGACTCCGCTCAAGCAGTTCAGCTGGCTGAGCTGCAAAGAAGAGAAGAAAACGCACTGCATTGTTTGTTTGCCCTGACAACGAGAAGGTATAGTGGCACAGATACCCTGGCAGAATCAGTTTAGACATTGGACTTCTGGTCCAGTGTTACACCAGTGATCAGGGTTCGAGGCCCTGTTCTGGCATGGTGCTGAGTCTGCGGGACAGGCATTTCACGCTGACTTTTCTCACTCAACCCAGCAAGTTGCTGTGTCCGTGGGACAGGCATTTCACGCTGACTTTTCTCACTCAACCCAGCAAGTTGCTGTGTCCATGAGAAAGGCATTTCACTCTTACCTGACTTTTCTCACTCAACCCAGCAAGTTGCTGTGTCCGTGGGAAAGGCATTTCACGCTGACTTTTCTCACTCAACCCAGCAAGTTGCTGTGTCCATGAGAAAGGCATTTCACGCTGACTTTTCTCACTCAACCCAGCAAGTTGCTGTGTCCATGGGAAAGGCATTTCACGCTGACTTTTCTCACTCAACCCAGCAAGTTGCTGTGTCCGTGGGAAAGGCATTTCACTCTGACCTGACTTTTCTCACTCAACCCAGCAAGTTGCTGTGTCCGTGGGAAAGGCATTTCACGCTGACTTTTCTCACTCAACCCAGCAAGTTGCTGTGTCCATGAGAAAGGCATTTCACGCTGACTTTTCTCACTCAACCCAGCAAGTTGCTGTGTCCATGGGAAAGGCATTTCACGCTGACTTTTCTCACTCAACCCAGCAAGTTGCTGTGTCCATGGGAAAGGCATTTCACGCTGACTTTTCTCACTCAACCCAGCAAGTTGCTGTGTCCGTGGGAAAGGCATTTCACTCTGACCTGACTTTTCTCACTCAACCCAGCAAGTTGCTGTGTCCGTGGGAAAGGCATTTCACGCTGACTTTTCTCACTCAACCCAGCAAGTTGCTGTGTCCATGAGAAAGGCATTTCACGCTGACTTTTCTCACTCAACCCAGCAAGTTGCTGTGTCCATGGGAAAGGCATTTCACGCTGACTTTTCTCACTCAACCCAGCAAGTTGCTGTGTCCATGGGGAAAGGCATTTCACTCTGACTTTTCTCACTCAACCCAGCAAGTTGCTGTGTCCGTGGGAAAGGCATTTCACGCTGACTTTTCTCACTCAACCCAGCAAGTTGCTGTGTCCATGGGGAAAGGCATTTCACTCTGACTTTTCTCACTCAACCCAGCAAGTTGCTGTGTCCGTGGGAAAGGCATTTCACTCTGAATTTTCTCACTCAACCCAGCAAGTTGCTGTGTCCGTGGGAAAGGCATTTTGCTCTGACTTTCCTCACTTTGATAACACTGAGTCTTGATCAGCAAGGGTTGGTACAAAGAAATGTCAAACTTGAAAGATTCATCAGGTATTTGTGAAATTTAGATTTAAATCTTTAAAACCTCTTCTTTTTTTTTTTTTAAACAATTTTCCAGAACTGATTCTATAACCATCCCCATCAATATGTGTCTTGTGCATAAAACAACTGAACTAATGGGGGGAATCATCTTCAGTAAATATTGATACTCAGTGAAAAATTGTAAAAAAAAATTTTTTAAATCAACAGAGTATTTTGTGTCTGTGACTGTGTGCACAAAATTCAATGCAACTAAGATGTTTGCACCAAATGAGTTCCATGATCTAAAATGGAGTGGCTGCTCTCATTTATGTTTCCAAGTGGAATTTGGTTTACTGTGTCTGTCCCACCATACATACTGGTGATCGTAGACATTTTGTTGAAGTACTGATTTTCACATTGCAATGATGTATCATTCAAAAGGTAAATGAGGAGGGGGAGGGGACTGTAAGGTGGGTAAACTGGGAAGATGGCGACACGAATCAAAGGTGAACATTTGAAATAAACAGGAATGCAAATTTTAAAAAAAATATTTTATGGACATCGAACGAGAAACGTTGTTAACAAGAGAAACAGCTGATAATGAACGTAAAAAGTTATAAAAAAAAAAAAACCATCAACGTTCTTGGTGACTTGTGATGACGAACTTTTGTGCAGGTAAGGCTTCATCAACACATAGTCAAAATTTTATTCTTAACTGTCATATCATGAAAACAAATGCGTTTGATATTATGGCAATATTTTAGTCCATACTAAATTTGAGTCTGAAAGTTAAACATAAAGCAGGTCTACGAATCGGACCAAAGTCTGGGAGAGTCCACTGAGTTTCCAAAATGTCTGAAATATCCTTTAGAAAAGATACTAAGAGTGAATTAACCTGGTAACTTTAAGTGAATCTGAATTTTAATTGGGAACCCTGAGCTAAAACCATTTTAAAGATCTTAATCTTCTCTTTTTTTCCTGTTCATGGGCTGCAACTCCCATGTTCACTCGTACCTGTGAGTAGGTTCTTAAAGGTATGACTGCTTCTATCCTGCTATTTAGACAGCCATACTCCATTGTCCGGGGTATCCATGCTGGGTGTGTACATATTTCCATAACCCACACCAAGCACACATGGATGGTGGGATCTTTAATATGCATACTGCAGGTCAACACATACGTTGACCTGGGAGATCAGAAAAACAACAACAAAATCTCCTCCACCATTTAACCACCCAGACGCTGCAAGGACTCGAACCCAGGATTTTGGGAGTGGAAGTCCACTGCTTTAACTACTTGGCTATCAAACGTGTCTAAGAAACCAGATGTGCACTGAAATCCTGTGATAATCGGTCCAAACGACAAAACACACACTAACAAGCCATACAACAACTCTAATAAAGTTCTTTTCATTTGGAAGCAAGAAGGACTGTGTTTGACAAAAGGACAAGGAGATTAAAAAAAACAACAAAAAACACACCACCACTGAATGTTTGACTCTCCTACCTGAAAGAACAGTACTGACCAAAAACAAGGGTATAACTTACCTTATTCTGAGCAGAGAGAGCGGTAACCTTCAAGTCATCCTGTAGGGACTTCAACGTGTTCTGCAGTCTGAAATGATAAATCACATTACATAACAAATTCACACAAAGTCACTCGTGAAGCCCACAGTTTCAGTTTCAGTAGCTCAAGAAGGCGTCACTGCGTTCGGACAAATCCATATACGCTACACCAAATCTGCCAAGCAGATGCCTGACCAGCAGCGTAACCCAATGCGCTGTTAATAACAAAGAACAAACCAGGTAAGCATTTGTTCACATTTACCATTCTCAAAGTCTTCATTAATCAAACTGTCAATAACAAAGAACAAACCAGGTAAGCATTTGTTCACATTTACCATTCTCAAAGTCTTCATTGATTATTTGTTGTTGTTGTTTTGCAAAAAATCACAAGCTTCACAAAAAATTACCAAATTGAAATAAAGCTCAAAAGTTATGGAAAATAAATGGAGAATACAACAATCGTATGTTCAATGTTGACAGGATGAGAAACCTCACAGTCATGAGAAGATAAACATGAGTTTGAAAAAAACAACCCAAAAAACACAAACTATTTTGAAGAAAAAAATCTCAAAATCATATGGGCAGAAACTGAACTGAAATATCTGCAAATATATTGACCATAACAACCAGGTGCAATTATGTTGTTTTCCACTACTATTATGTTGTTCCACACACACACACACTTCCACACCTGTCCACCCACAAACACTGTCATACAATATCACAACACACACACACACACACACACTGTTTACAATATTTCAACTTGAAGCCTTCATCAGGAGGTTTCATAGTAACATAAATATTCACAGTAACAGTAACAAAGAAAAATACTAACTTCATGTATCTTTGGTTGATTCTCTCCTTCTCATTTTCTGTCACCTGCAATCAAACAGAACATAATGAGCAAATGTAATATGCCTTGAAAACTGATAGAAAGACACACACACACACACACACACACAAACCCGCACACATACACACTCTTTCACACACACATACAAATATAAGCATACATACATATGCATACACACACACTCTTTTACTACACACACACACATATATAAACACACACACACACATACACACACGAATACAAACACACACATTGTTTTACACACACACACACACACACACACACACACACACACACACAAACACACTCTTTCACACACACATACAAATATAAGCATACATACATATGCATACACACACACTCTTTTACTACAAACACACACATATATAAACACACACACACACACACACACACACGAACACAAACACACACATTGTTTTACACACGCACACACACACACACACACACATTTCCACACACAAACCACTTGCCATGAGGTCCTCCATCTCATCAATGATGTGCTGCTTCTCTCGCTCAAACGTGTTCTCCTGCATCACCTGTTTCAGTTTGGCCAGGTGCAGCTCATCAGACAGGTCCAACACTTTCTCCTGCACACCATTCGACACAACCACATTGTACTGTATTGTATTGTATTTCTCTTTTTATCACAACAGATTTCTCTGTGTGAAATTCGGGCTGCTCTCCTCAGGGAGAGCGCGTCGCTACACTACAGCGCCACCCACTTTTTTTGTATTTTTTTCCAGCGTGCAGTTTAATCGTTTTTCCTATCGAAGTGGATTTTTCTACAGAATTTTGCCAGGAACAACCTTTTTGTTGCCGTGGGTTCTTTTATGTGCACTAAGTGCATGCTGCACACGGGACCTTGGTTTATCGTCTCATCCGAATGACTAGTGTCCAGACCACCACTCAAGGTCTAAAGGAGGGGGAGAAAATATCGGCGGCTGAGCAATATAAATACCGGAATGTGTAACAAAATCAACACAGATCATAAGCCATGACAGCAATACATCCTGAGCTTGTAGGCCAAATTTGTGACCTACTTCAGACACTCAATAGTTTCTACTTTAAAATGACTCTGGACTTACCTCCAGGACATCAACAGTTGTTGATGACTCTATTTCTTTCAGGGCAATTTCTGAAACAGAAATAAACACATGTTACTGAACAGCTGCTGTGTGCCTGCAGAACACGTGCGTTATGTTTTGCTGGTGTTGCTCACAGTGGAAGGGAAATAATCCAAGTCGGTGCACAATGTTCTCAAGAATGCACTGGGATGGATTTTGCTCCTTCAAATTATGTTTTCTCCACAAAATTTATACATGCAAACTAAAAGTAAAGAATTACAAATATAATCTATATTGTGTTCCTTGATAATATCAAGTTCTAAATTATCAGCTGGAATTTTTTTTTTTTTTTTTTTTTAAAGAAAGAAGAAAATCAATGAAGTCTTCAAACAAAACAACTTTTTGACTCACTTGTGTAAGCAAAGTGAGTCTATGTTTTAACCCGGTGTTCGGTTGTCTGTGTGTGTGTGTGTGTGTGTGTGTGTGTCCGTGTGTCTGTGTGTCCGTGGTAAACTTTAACACTGACATTTTCTCTACAAATACTTTGTCAGTTGACACCAAATTAGGTATAAAAATAGGAAAAATTCAGTTCTTTCCAGTCATCTTGTTTAAAACAATATTGCACCTCTGGGATGGGCACAAAAAAATTTAAAAAAAGAAGCCTAATTATATGCAAACTGCATTTACTGTTATATTTATATTTTTTGTATTCTCTAAACTTGGCACTTTGACCTCTTATTCTGACACAACAACAAGAGCAGTCATTATTATCATTTTTTGTTCAAACAGGAACTTCTTTTGCTAAGCATGGAAGTTTTATTTATTTTGCAAACGTTTTGGTGCAGATAGTAAAAAAGGGAAATTACTCTGTAATTAATGCTAGGGGACTTAATTTATCACAAGTGAGTCTTGAAGGACTTGCCTCTCTTGTTTTTTCTTACATTCAACTCTCCAGCACATGCAAAGCCTGATTTCTTTTTGCACTGATGATCTACTTTCTCCTCTCCAGGACATAACTCTTTTTCATTTTCTACTTGTAAGCTTCATTGTTCTTAATTCCCTTTGGTTGATAATTCATGCTACAATAAATTTCTACCCGCAGTTTAAATTTTCAAACATTATGACTGGACTTAACATCAGACTTTCTTACTGCCTACTTTGGGAGGTTATCGGCCGTAGCTACTTTCGTTTTCTCCGCATAGGCAGGTAGTAGTTTGCACATGACAGGAATCATACCCATGCCGGAGTCTGCACAAGCGGGTCACGGTTTAGTATGTGTAATTAAACACTGTTTTAAACCAACTCGCCTTGCTTTTCAGCCGCCAAATCGTCCAGCTCTTCGTCCCTTCGCACCAGCTCTGACACCAGGAACTGGCGGTCGCTGTCTGAAGCGGTGAGTGCCTGGCGAAACTCTCTGCGCAGTCGTCGCTCCCGGTCCTGGCGTGCCCGGATCTCCCCCCTCAGCCAGATCAGCTTGTTCTGGGCACCGGGTTTATTCACACTCAACACTGGTTCATTGCCTTTTCACAGGCACAGGAAATCCCCATTTAACATGTGCAAAAACAAAAACAACCCCCACCCCCCTCCCAAAATCAACAACCAATCTCACACAATCATTTTCATTGCTACTCTGGTAATAAATAAGCATGGTAAAGTAGAGAAACAAATGAAAAAAAACAAAAAAACATTCATAAATAAATGAAAGAATAACAAATAAATCACTGAATAAGCCATTCCAAGTCAGCAGTGAACCACTGGACCTCTTGGGTTCTTCAGGTAAACCAGAACATTGAAATGATTCTGCACTTAATTTTCCCAAATTATGCTGCAAAGCAAAAGTTGTACAAGTATCTAAATAATCTTAAAAGTTAAAACAATCTGATGTCTTAGATTTCATTTCATTTTTAACAACCCCTTTGAATTAAAAGAAACAACAAAAACCCCAAAACCACTGAACAAAAGGTAATTCAGTATAAAGCTATTATACAATAGAAAATTATCTGTTAAAGTACATGTCTCTCCTTGTGGCCTAGAGGTAATACACCCAATTAGGAAGCAAGTTTCCACCAGTTCGACCCCTGTGTATGAACCAGGATTTTTACTCAACAAAGATACACACACATGTGCATGCAAGCACACACACACACACACACACACATACAAACGCAGAAGAAAAAAATACTCAGAGAAACACTTTTTGCTGCACACTGCCGTACTAACCTTGACCTCAGTGAGCAAGATGTTGGGAGCACCCACCAGACTGTGCAAACTCTTCATCCCATTGATTGGCTGCAAAACACAAGACACACACTGGTTAATTTCCTACTTTAGAATCCGAAATTCTAGGACATTTTCAAATTGAAAAAAAATCATGCATTTTGCAATGCAGGCATGGGAGAAATGGCAAGCAGCAGCTAATCCAAGCTCAATGTCAAACTGTTTTAAGAGTGACCTGCCCATGTCAAGCAACAGGAAAAGACAGCTTCACAATGAAATACAGTTCTACAACAGTTACATGTTTTCTACAATGTTTTAACTCTTTCAACCCAATAGGTTACTTCAGCTGACTAGACAGTGCATCACCATAGGCGACTTTAGTCAACATCAAGGGGTCATATCAAAAGGACCATTTTTTATTTTACATTGTAACAAAGCTTGACAGATGCAGCCAATTTCCTGAAAAATAGAACAATGACTAACCTTCGACCCCCTCCATCCTCCCACCCCCAACCCCCCCGCACCCCTCCCCCGCCCCTTCTCCCCTCTCCCCACCTAGTCTGATGCGAACAAGTCCATTGTGTTGTTTTCACATGAGCTGAAGCCTGTGACTGAGAGCTTCGAGTCTAAAAAATATCCAGCATGGGGCAGTGTTTTTCACACAGAAACTTGGCGCTGAAAGAGTTAATAATCTATTTCTCTGTGTTTTTGTGAACAATTATTTAGTGATTTGTGCTGTGCATTCAACAGGTGTATGCTTTCAGGTAACCTTTGGTGCATTGTGCTGTGTTTGCAGCTATATCTGAGCCATTGTACCAGCAACCTGTTGTAGTGTGGATCTCCAACCAGAATTTTGCACACCGCGTTAACTCGTACCTGGAACCAGCGTTTACTTTGTCTTACTGTCCTCTCCAACCTAATATTCAAATGTAAAAATAAACGATTTAACTACACATCTACAATCACCAGTATGTGTGATGGGACATTAAACAAAATTCCTCCTCCTCTTCCTAAAATAGTGTGATTTCAGGACGCAGAGGAATATGTTCATCTGCAAATGCACGGGAATTCACAGTGTTCCACAAGTTTGTAACTCAAAATTCTCTTTCTCTGGCAAAGGTAACACTATTAACACTATGAAGAACAAATTTTCTTCAAAGTAAAAATAAAGTCTTCTTCCCTGTTTGACACCCATAATAGGGTACACAAGTTCAATAACTCTCCAAAAGACAAGAGTTACCTGACATCTTGTGGTTGCCACATCAAGAGCTGCTGTGTCCAGTACAGCATCAATCTCAATGGCGATCTCTTGTATCAGGCTCTGGAAAAGCAAGCAAGCACGTATATATATATATATATATATATATATATATATATATATATATATATATATATATATATATATATGTGTGTGTGTGTGTGTGTGTGTGTGTGTGTGTCTGTGTGTATGTATGTATGTCTGTATGATGTATGTATGCGTGTGTGTGTATATATATATATATATATATATATATATATATTCCAGTCACTGACTGCAGCCAGTCTAGTGGATCAACATCAAATCAAAAGGATTGGAATCATGAAAAGCAAACAACACAACAATCATTTTACAATCATTTGTATCAAGAAGTGTAAAAAGTGTTATCCAAATCACAATTTCAGGGAATCTGTACAAATCAAACCTAGCTAAGCAAATCTGATCTCGAAAAAAAATAAAATAAAATAAAATAAATAAATAAATAAATAATATAAAAAGAGGGTGACACATCTCTCACTCATCCCACAAATTCTATTCTGCCAAATTTTCGCCTCCTCAGTCTTCCTTGAGACATTAACGCTGCTTGGTTTCTGGTGTCAGCAGTTCATGCACACTTTAAAGGCAAGGCAAAACAAGTGGAGCGAGAGCAAAGAAGCGAGAGGGGGAGAAAAAAAATCACAGACGCACAGTTGGCCAGAAATGCCCGAGTTGGTGAAAACTCATCCCCCAAAGTGGCCAGAAATGCCCGAGTTGGTGAAAACTCATCCCCCAAAGTGGCCAGAAATGACCGAACTGGTGAAAACTCATCCCCCAAAGCAGCACACACACTCACCAGCTGATGCTTGTCCAGATTCTCCAACTCCACATGTGCTCTGGCCAGCTGGTCCTCAAGCCTCTTCACCCTGTGCAACACAGCACCCATTCATTTATTTTGTTATTCATTTATTTACTTATCCATTCATTCATTTGCTGTTGTTTTGTGGCCAGCCAACCCCAAAGGTCTAAATCGGGGCTTAAAATCTTTCTTTTTTTTCCCCAATAGAACCCCCTTCAATCCCCCCCTGGCCCCCCTCCCACCCACCCCCAAAAAACCAACCCAACAACAACAACAAAAAACACTACCTGGTAAACAAAACTAGGCACAAGTGCCGTCACACACAAGTAATCAAACACAGGACATGCCTCTGACTTTGACCATTCCACCAAGTTCCCAGCAGAAATGAAAACAAAAACACAACAAAAACAAAAACAAAAAAAACAAACAAAAACGCTAACCTGAAAATAAACACAATACTTAACACACAAAACTATCTATGACATACATACAACACCAGAAACAGCCAACAAGCACTCCATATGCCGCAGGCTTTAAAAAAATTTATAAAAAAAAAAAAAGGAAAAAAAGAACACAATACAGCAAGAGTATCCACCAAGTGGAGAAAAAAATAAAAATTAAAAGACAAAAAAATGTTCAATGCTTTCTAGACACACACACAAACAAGACCGACTGCACCAGCAAGGCAGAAAGAAAGGAAGGGAAAGATGACAGACAGACAAGGAAAAGGCCAGAAACAAAGACAGTGACATAAAAAGGGGAAATTTCCAACACAGAATTTCCAGAAGAAGAGGATAGCATTTATACTGAAAGAGCCCCCCAACATCCTCTTACGAGGGGAACACAACATACATGTTGTCGGAAACGGCAAAATTTCAGGCACAGACGTGGAAAAAATGGTGGACAGCTGCAACAGGGTGAACGATGGAGGGGGGAAGGAGAACCTTCTCCGTATCCCGCGCTTTAATACCAAGACCGCGGGCCAACGCTCATCCTCTTTCCAGGCCCCGTCCTTGTGGAATAAGCTCCCTCTTTCCCTCCGCAGTTCGGTTTCTTTGTCATCCTTCAAATCTTCTCTTAAAACTACTCTTTTCACATCCTGACTGGCATCTCTGTTTCATTCCTCTCCAGTTTGTGTGTCCCTTCTGTGTGTGCGTCTGTTGTGTGCGTGATAAGAGAATGGCAAAATCGTGGTGGAAGTGGTGACTGTCCCTTGATGCCTGTGCTGTTTCGTCCCAGTATACTTGTCCTACATGTATTTTTTGTTTCTGTAAGCGCTTAGGGCTTTGGTGAGATTAAGCGCCATAAATGCCCATTATTATTATTATCATTATTATTATTATTATTATCATTATAAATGAAAACACAGCTATGAAACCAATGGCAGTCATTCTTTTAAGTCAAACACGGTGGGGTAAAAAATCACACAAATACTAAACCTATATGTTCTGACTATAACAGTGTTAATGCATTACCTGCTCATGTCATCTTCAGCATACTGCGTCTGCACATGAGAACATCAGTAACTTCAATTTGTGTGTTACCTACAATTTGGTAATTAAATCTGAGTGATATATATATATAAATTATATATATATATATATATACACACACACGCACACACATATATATAGAGATAGATAAATAGTGATATTGACCATTAATATATTTCATCCATTTCATTCTTATCACATTTTTTTAAATATTTTTTTTATTCAAACAAGCACCCACCCCCTCTTCGTTCTGTTCAACAATGCTGATTATCAGTTCTCCACTATCACTACCCAGTCTTTTATTTCCAGAGGGTGTGAAACTATTATGCATGCACTGTTGTAATTCCCAAGTAACAGCTCATGAAATCCACAATGTTCTAAAAGCAAACTGTCTGGATTTCCTACCAAAGCCAAAGCTTTTCGCACTTCCTCTTATTTTCTTGGAACTAGACACAATCTAATTTTTAAGAATTTTTTCAGAATGTAATCTACAATCGTCAAACTGGTCAAAAGTATTTCAATAACTCTTCAGATATCAATCAATCCTTTCACAATTTCTTTTTTTTTTTTTCTTTTTTCTTTCCAGCACAACCTGTTCAAACAAATCTGAATGCTTTATCCCTTCATCATTTTCTGTTGTGTTTTTTTTCAGCACAATCTGTTCAAACAAATCTGAATGCTTTAGAACTTATATACCCTATGTCTTATGCAGCAGGCAAATTAGTGCAATATTCAAAATGATTCAATCAAAGTAATCAAATAAAAATTGAAAAAAAATAAAACCCAATGTTAATCATTCAAATATTCTGACAATCTCCCTGCAACACAGCACACAACATCTGACAGTGGAAACAAGCACACAGAGAAAGAAGTCACTCCACTGACCACTGCATCCCTTTGGAAGAAGACAGCTGTGCCACTACTTTCCTTTAGCCACAAAGAGTTTGGCCGTGTATGTAAGACAACGTGCAAACAGGCATACACACACACACACACACACACACAGACACCCCCCTCCACAAACCCTCCACCACTACCCACAGGATCTTTGTCCTTGTAAAATGAATAATGATCACTGCTGTATTTTCAACTTAAAACTTTGCCTTCTGATGCAGCAACTGGCCAAAAAGGATCCTGCTCAGTGCTAGGAAAAACAGTGTAGAGAAGCCACACATACCTTATATCCACAGTAACAACAACCTTGTACATGTTCTGTACTATTTAGGTTAAAGGTTCTTAGCCTTCCACTGTCATGGGAGCAGCGAATTCATATCCACTGTGTCTGGGGCTTGACACCCGAAGGCAGGGCCCAATCCACTCCTTCTGCCACTTCAACCTTCCCAAACCAAACTCAGGTACCCAGTCACACCTGGGTGGAGGGAGGAAACTCGGAGTAAAGCGCCTTTCCCAAAGACGCAATACCATGCCAAAACGGGGTCTTGAACCCTATCACTGGTGATCATCTGGATCAGAAGCCCAACGCCTGATTTGGCCACAGCACTTCTGGCAGTACCATCAGGCATTACATTACTATTCTTCAAACAGATAAATTTTTCCCCCCAACACCACTAAATATACAGAAAGAAAGAAACTAGTACCTTCTTCCTCTTCTGTGTTCATGGACTGCAACTCCTATGTTCACTCGTACGTACAGGAGTAGGCTTTTACGTGGATGACCGTTTTTACCCTGCCATGTAGGCAGCCATACTCCACTTTCGGGGGTATGCATGCTGGGTATGTTCTTGTTTCCATAACCCACTGAATGGTGACATGGATAACAGGATCTTTAACGTGAGTATTTGATCTTCTGCTTGCGTATAAACATGAAGGGGGTTCAGGCACTAGCAGGTCTGCATATATGTTGACCTAGATCGGAAAAAATCTCCACCCTTTACCCACCAGGCGCCTTTACCGAGATTCGAACCCGGGACCCTCAGACTGAAAGTTCAACGCTTTAACCACTCGGTTATTTCACCCGTCAACGTCCACTTTCAAAAAGCAAGGCTAACAGCTAGTTATCTCGAAACCAGTTATCTCAAACAAGGACACACTTTGGCTCTTCTCACTTTTGCCACTTTCAGCTTCAACTTCTGATACACCAGGCAAACAACTATCCTCCATATCTTAAAACTCTTGTCAAACAACAACACATTCTGGCAGTCCTTGCTTTTTTTATTCTTTATTTCTGTCTTCTGATAACTGAACTGAACCTTTAAACAAATGAAATACAGGCTTAAGTCTAGCAACTAATCTTCAAAGTACTAACCGCTGCATCAAGGAGCATGCAAAGAAAGCCTTTTTCTCTACATTTTTGCACAAGCAACACAAGATGTACAGAAGACAGTTCACTAGACAGCTATAACAGTTGCACACATAGGTGTGTAAAAACATGATCATATTGTAATGTTTATGTGATGTGTGTATATACACATACATGAGTGTACATATGCAAGTATATTGTATAGTATGTTTACATCATCTGATCTACCTTCCAGTTTTGTACATTTCTACTGTAAATCTTTTCTTCACAGTTTATTATATGCATTTTATACAGTGCTCAACAGTGTGTTTGCTCATGTGACACACAGCATTAGTTTCCACCGACATAAATTCTTATACAGTTATGAATAATGATGACGGTATTTCATGAAGTGTCTACATGAGTATAGTGCGTGAGGATAGAGTTTACTGAGCTGTGCCAAACACTTCCAAAGCCTGTGCATCATTAAATTACCAAGTATGTACCAGATGAACACTAGCAGCTAATGAAGATGGTAAATGTTCACTGATAAATGTGCTACCCTGATGATACTGGTTTTAAATGTGCTAGCACGTTCAGACCATGTCTGGAGAAACAGAGAGAGAGGAATGGATTAAAAAAAAAAAAAAAAAAAAAAAAGGTGCGACAACTGCACAAGCCCCAAAAGCATCACACAAACATAGTTACTAGGTCATAGAGGACTGTCCGTAAGCGAGGGTTTAGTGGTGTCTGAAATACCAAGGAAATAAAGAACCTTAAAAAAAAACCTGAAAACGACATAAAAATACCAGGTAACATTCTTACATCTGCCATACCTGCTTGGTACTGCCTAACGTTTTCAATAGCAGCACATATAACATGTACAAACCTCTAGAATTATATATGCATGCAAAAAATTTAATAAAAAATTTTTTTTTTAATAAAAAAAGAACTATGTTTCCTGGCCCTAACAAACACAGTTCTGGCTTCTGTGATGCCACCTTTGTTATGAACAGATAAACTGTGTTTTGGAGAAAGACACCGGCTTCAAAGTTTTTTGTTTTGATTTTACGAAAGCTATTTTACACAAATGACAACCCCAAAGAAACAAATCCTCGCTTTCATCTATGTGGTGTTCTGCACAGTAATAACACACAAGGAAGTCATAAGCACCAAGAAATGACTGAAAACATGCAATTATTCTCATTTCTTTCTCCTGATTCTTTAAGCCATGTTATTCACCATTAAAAAAGCAAGAACTATGACCACCCTGGGTTGTTCCAATGTCTGTGGAGAGATAAATGACACATGAACAGGGTACTTTCCGGCAAATTTGTATTTAAAAAAAAAAAAAAGATAAACAAGAGAGGCAAGGCCTTCAAGACTCACTTGTGATACACTTAAAAAAAAAAATCTAATCATTAAAATGTGTTCTGTATTTGGTATTATAAAGCTTCGGGTTAAAAAAAAAAGAAAGAAAAAAGTCCTAACCAGATTCGAACCCCGCGTGTTCGGGTGAGAAGAAACTGTCTTACCCATTACAATATCGTGGCTCCTTAACTGACGTTCTAAAATTTAATATTTGAACATACTTTTTTAAAGGGCGATAAATCAATTGCGGTATTCGCAGTGAGAACGCTGTTTAAATCATATTATTCTGGTGTATCTTGGGCATTTAAAAAATCTTTAAGGGCAATAAAAAATTCTTTTTAAGTCCGCAGTAAAGTAGACGTGGCTATCACCGCAATCACACTGCAACATTTAGCCATTTTCTCTGATCTAGATAGATGTACAAGTTTAGTTACACCCGCCGGGAATGTAGTATGACACGGTTGATTCAATTTCTCTTTTATGTTCATTCTAGTTTTATAGTTTTAAAGTTGATATGAAAGTTTAGTATTTTGTTAAACTAATAACATGTAGAGCCAAGTACAAGTACTTCTAAATGTCGTAAGAAGTGAAAAGGACTTCATTTTGAGAAAAGTCAAGACTGGAAATTTTTTCGTTTCATCAATTCAAGGGTATTAACTCGCATGGTTTACAATTTTTAACTGTGAATTCTGACTGATTCTGTGGATATTTTTATGGCAATTTGGGGCATAATCCAGTAAGTGATGAGGCGTTCACAAATCTTTCTCTGAATAAATATTTAACGGTCTCCTTCTCCAACTTTCCATCACAAGTTATCGTGTATTGTCCATTAAATATAGGATTGAACGGGCAGGTCAACAACTTGAAACAAAAATGGCGTCGTTCGCATTTGTGAAGAATATGAGCACGTGCTTTGAATATGTATAAATATGTGTACGCAATTGATTTTTGCCCATGACCTTCAGGGCTCAGCCAACAGATATATAAAGTCCACTCGTCATATTGATTTAGTATTTTCCGAAAAAGACCACTTGGGCAAATGAACATAGTGAAAGCCCTGTACACTGAGAGTAAAACACACAAGCTTTTTATGTATTGAGTATAATTTCAAAATGTAATGTTTAAGATGAGAAAGATCAGTTTAAAGCAAATTAAGTCCCCTAGCATTAATTACAGATTAATTTCCCTTCTTTACTATCTGCACCAAAACGTTTGCAAAATAAATAAAACTTCCATGCTTAGCAAAAGAAGTTCAAAAATGATAATAATGACTGCTCTTGTTGTTGTGTCAGAATATCAGATCAAAGTGCCAAGTTTAGAGAATTAAAAAAAACAAAAAAAAAACAACAGTACATGAAGTTTGCATATAATTTGGCTTCTTTTTTATATTTTTTGTGCCCATCCCATATGTGCAATATTGTTTTAAACAAGATGACTGGAAAGAACTGAATTTTTCCTATTTTTATGCCTAATTTGGTGTCAACTGACAAAGTATTTGCAGAGAAAATGTCAATGCTAAAGCTTACCACGGACACACAGACAGAGACAACTGAACACCGGGTTAAAACATAGACTCACTTTGTTTACACAAGTGAGTCAATAAAAGGAGAATTGTTATTATTACGCCTGAAAAGGCCACACGCCCGTGGCAAAGAACACTGCTGATCAAATCACTTTGTGCTCTGTTCTGAACAGTCTACTGAATTAAACATTACGGAAACATACACAGGGTATTCCCTATAACAAGGAGGACGTTTCTTTCTTTTTTTTAAAGCACAATATATTAATATAAAAAAAAAGCAAATATATACAAAAGAAAAGGAAGAAACAGATCACTAACCTGGGTTTCAAATTCCTGTCTCACCAAGTCCAGTTTGCGCATCAGATTGGCATTTTCATCTTCATATCTGAAAAATAATCCAAAAATAATCTAAAAACTGGTTTAATTTATTTGCATACTTTCTACATACTGATATGTGGGTGGAGGGGGGGTGGTGGCATATCAGAACTTATACACACACGGCATATCAGAACTTATATACACACAGACTTACTGATCCAAATCATTCTTTTTACTCACCATTTGAAACAAGTGTTTGTCGAATTGGAAACTGTGTGCTGGAAACTGAACAATTCCAACTAGCTACCCTCCCCCCCCACCCCCCCCACCCCCACCATTCCCCCCTGTCTAAAAAACTGAAAAAGTGGAAAGATGTTAAATTGAAGACAACCACTACTACTGCATCAGTGTGTCATTGTCACACAATGACTGCAGTAACATTTTTGGTTTCATTACAGTTTTGGGGTTTGGTTTGGGGTTTTTTTGCCCTTTTTTTTTTTGCCCTTTCCAGAAATGCATTACTATTACAATGAGAATGTCTCAAAAAAAGCGTTTTGGTTTTTTGGGGGGTTTTGTTTCTTTACTGTTTCTAAGCCAAATCTACTGTCAACAAAGTATTTCCTGATCATTTTTTTAAAGTTTACCAAACACACACACACACACACACACACTCCAAAACACAGACTCACGCTGACTGTAAAGACAGAATGATGATGTCAGCCAAAAAAGGGATCTTAGAGACAATAAAAGCAATACTTGTGAATACATACAAAAAGAAAAGAAAGCAACAAAAGAAGCCTCTTTTCCACAAACACAGCCAGATGTCCCACATAAAAAGAGGTATACTTACCCTTTCAATCGTTTTTCCAACAGTTCCACTTCTTGTTTCAGTTTGTCTTCATTGCGACGAGCTATTTTGCCAGCAGATTTCTCTTCAGACAGTTCCAACTGAAGATAAAAACAAAGAAATGTCTGAGAACTGTAAGGATATAAGAGGGAGGGGGGAAAGAGGAATAAATAACAGATTTGCATGTTTTATTCATCGCATCTGCGTAAGTGCTTCATTATACAAAAAGACATTTTATGACAAATGTTTCTGTCCAACTGACTTCTTGTTTTGGACAAATATAATGTATTTAGTTGCATGTCCAAGCATGTTTGCTAAAGATACAAGCATTTGTGAATTATGTGGTTAAATTACAAAATGTGTCTCTAAGTTTAACAGTATCCTTGTTTTCGTTTTGTTGTGGTATTTCTGTTGTTCAAGTAGATGGAACTTGACATGCTGATGGCATATATACAAATTCTCAAATACCAAACAAATACCAGCCATACACATACAATCTTTGAATGGATGCTTATTTCGAATGTCTTCTGTCTCCAAGCTTTAAAAAAAAAATCAAAAAAAAAAATCAGCCCAATGTACTTTTTCCACACAAGATCAGTTTTTGGTTGGTTGATTAATTCTGTTATTTCTTGTCCATTTTCCTTCTTTATATATAAAATAAACCTTTTCTCTCCCTACCAGAAAAAGACTTAAGAATAGCATTTTCATCATTCAAGCACAGCAAACCAGCATCTTGACAGAACCAGCACCAATATTCCAACTGTAGTCTGGCATTCTGAAAGAACGGAATAATTGATGGCGATGCCAATTTCCCCCCTATTTCAGCATGTCTGGAAGTTTTAACATGTCATAATAAAACACTGTTCATTCTGATATGTGGCACTACTGAAGTCGAATCAACACACTACAGAGTGAATTTTGAACTCATAAAGGTAGAACACGCAGGTATTCTTTGCTGCAAGCTTTGCATAAACACTGCTGATGCTCATTTCCAAGGTGGGGAACGAGAGGTGAAGAGAATGGTCTAATTCTCTAAAACCAGATGTGGGGGAATAATGTAAACTGAGCTCTGACTGGCTCAGGCCAATTAAAAGTCATAGAACAAAACAAAAACATTCTCATTGGCTGATAGAACAGTATCACTTATGAGTTTACAGCCCTTATTCCCTCTTCACGCCAGCTCATGTTATTGTTTTATAAAAGAAAGAAACAAAGAAACAAAACCTACTAGATTTTTGCTACTTATCAAGGACTGGCCAGCTCCTTGGGTTTATGTGGTCAGGCACTGCTCCCTTTAGATAAAAAAAAAAAAAAAAATCTATCATGCTCTGACACTTCTTTGAAACTGAAACCGCTACTTCAGTGTAGCACTTTTATTGTAAACACAGTAGCATAGCATTCTGAAGCTCAAGCAAAGATACACTTAAAACAGTGTAGCTGGCAACAACAACAACGACAAAAAAAAGGGGTTACATAAAGATGAAAAAGCACCTACCTTGAGAGCCTCCAAGGCAGCCTCGTACTCTGCCCGACCGTGTTTCAGCTTCCTGTTGACCTCCTGCATCGTGTGGGCCTCCCTCACCTGACAGCCACACACTGACATTACATACCTGCCTCCCTCACCTGACAGCCACACACTGACATTACATACCTGCCTCCCTCACCTGACAGCCACACACTGACATTACATACCTGCCTCCCTCACCTGACAGCCACACACTGACATTACATACCTGCCTCCCTCACCTGACAGCCACACTGATATTACATACCTGCCTCCCTCACCTGACAGCCACACACTGACATTACATACCTGCCTCACTCAACTGACAGCCACACACTGATATTACATACCTGCCTCCCTCACCTGACAGCCACACACTGTACCCCCTCTACCTCCCTCACCTGACAGCCACACACTGACATTACATACCTGCCTCCCTCACCTGACAGCCACACACTGATATTACATACCTGCCTCCCTCACCTGACAGCCACACTGACATTACATACCTGCCTCCCTCACCTGACAGCCACACACTGACATTACATACCTGCCTCCCTCACCTGACAGCCACACACTGTACTCTACTGCCTCCCTCACCTGACAGCCACACACTGACATTACATACCTGCCTCCCTCACCTGACAGCCACACACTGTACTGCCTCCCTCACCTGACAGCCACTCACTAACTGTACTACCTCACTCACACAGCCACACACTAACTGTACTACCTCCCTCACACAGCCACACACTGGCTGTACTACCTCCCTCACACAGCCACACACTAACTGTACTACCTCCCTCACACAGCCACACACTAACTGTACTACCTCCCTCACACAGCCACACACTAACTGTACTACCTCCCTCACACAGCCACACACTGGCTGTACTGTCTCCCTCACACAGCCACACACTGACTGTACTACCTCCCTCACACAGCCACACACTGGCTGTACTGTCTCCCTCACACAGCCACACACTAACTGTACTACCTCCCTCACACAGCCACACACTAACTGTACTACCTCCCTCACACAGCCACACACTAACTGTACTACCTCCCTCACACAGCCACACACTGGCTGTACTGTCTCCCTCACCTGACAGCCACACACTGACTGTACTGTCTCCCTCACCTGACAGCCACACACTAACTGTACTGCCTCCCTCACCTGACAGCCACACACTAACTGTACTGCCTCCCTCACCTGACAGCCACACACTAACTGTACTACCTCCCTCACCTGACAGCCACACACTAACTGTACTGCCTCCCTCACCTGACAGCCACACACTAACTGTACTACCTCCCTCACCTGACAGCCACACACTAACTGTACTGCCTCCCTCACCTGACAGCCATCCACACACTGACGTTACATACCTGCCTCCCTCACCTGACAGCCACACACTGTACTGACTTCCTCACCTGACAGCCACCCGACTGGTATGCCTCCCTCAACCTGACAGCCAGCCACACACTGACGTTACATACTGCTCCCTAACTGACAGCACGCACTAGTACTGCCTTCCCTCACCTGACAGCCACACACTTACCCTCCCCCCCACACACACACAACTGTACTTGCCTCCGTCACCTGAACGCCACACACTAACTGTACTACCTCCATCTCCTGACAGCCACACACTGTACTGCCTCCCTATCCTGACAGCCACACACTGTACTGCCTTCCTCACCTGACAGCCCACACACTGTACTGCCTCCTCTCACCTGACAGCCACACACTGTACTGCCTCCCTCACCTGACAGCCACACACTGTACTGCCTCCCTCACCTGACAGCCACACACTGTACTGCCTCCCTCACCTGACAGCCACACACTGTACTCCACTGCCTCCCTCACCTGACAGCCACACACTGTACTCCACTGCCTCTCTCACCTGACAGCCACACACTGTACTGCCTCTCTCACCTGACAGCCACACACTAACTGTACTGCCCTGCATCATACCCTCCATGTGGGACATGCATGGGTGCTCTTTTAG
This sequence comes from Babylonia areolata, assembly GCF_041734735.1. Taxonomy (NCBI): domain Eukaryota; kingdom Metazoa; phylum Mollusca; class Gastropoda; order Neogastropoda; family Buccinidae; genus Babylonia; species Babylonia areolata. Next base: position 55,466,997 of record NC_134879.1, on the reverse strand, counting down.
CATGAATTTAATATCCCTTTCTCCTGTGCTAAGAAATTTCGTGTTTTCTATTGCTCTCTTTGTTTCTGACTTTCTTCTTGATTTTTGTCGTCTCTTCCTTCCTTACCATCTGCTTTACCGGTCCATACATCTACTCTTTTGACGGGCGCAATAGCCAGACAGACAAAAACAGAGAGAGAGAGAGAGAGAGAGAGAAGATATGACGGGCGCAATAGCCGAGTGGTTAAAGCGTTGGACTTTCAATCTGAGGGTCCCGGGTTCGAATCACGGTGACGGCGCCTGGTGGGTAAAGGGTGGAGATTTTTCCGATCTCCCAGGTCAACATACGTGCAGACCTGCTAGTGCCTGAACCCCCTTCATGTGTAAACGCATGAAGAAGATCAAATACGCACTTTAAAGATCCTGTAATCCATGTCAGCATTCGGTGGGTTATGGAAACAAGAACATACCCAGCATGCACACCCCCAAAAGCGGAGTATGGCTACCTACATGGCGGGGTAAAAACAGTCATGCATGTAAAAGCCCACTCGTGTACATGCGAGTGAATGTGGGAGTTGCAACACACGAACGCAGAAAAAAAAAGATCTACTCTTTTTCTGAAAAGCCTTGAACAATTATATTTTTGCATTTTTTCTGGACTTGGTAACTGAGCACTCTAACTGTGTTGCATTCTTTTTAGCTATTTAGTTATATGATTTGGAAAAAAAAAACAGAAAAAAAAGAATATTAAAACTCCTCTCCATAACTGGATTGTGTTAACAGGACTCTTAAAAAAATGCACTTCTAAACAAAGTTTTTGCATTAACGTTAAAATGACACTTCTGAGAACGTATAAAGTAACTATGAAAAGGATACTGCCTGAATCACAAAAATACTCAATGTTAAAAGCTTGTGTTCTATCTGAAAAGAACAATCATGGTCAGAATTATAAAAAAAAAACGAAAGATAATCTTCTTCCTTGCATTTGTGAGCAGTAAATCCCACATTTTTCTGTATCTGCAAGTGGGCTGTTTATGTGTATGACCATATTCACCCTGCCAGTTAGGCAGCCATACTTTATTTTCAGGGGATGAAAACTAATCATTTGCCTCACCTTTGCTTCATTCAGCTCTAATTTCAAACTGTCGTAACCCTTTGCAAGGCCATTTCTTTCCTGAAAAAGAACAAGAGTAAATGAAATTATTAAAAATTTTAAGTATCAGTTCAACAACAGGTAAAAATATTTAAAAAAAGTGTTCAGTGAATGACCTTTCTCATCCTCCTCAGTACATTCATGCTCTCTTTTTTTTTTCAAAATGTATACTCTGTCTGTCTATCTGTCTCTTCCTCAGAAACACACACGCACCAATACCATAATCATATAGCCTTACTCTTGAAACACATATGCTTTTATCTAAAGGCAAAAGTTGATACTGATTTGCAAGAATATGGCTGCTGTCACTTGAAATGGGCATGGCTTTCTATTGTGTGGTTCGTCCGTCGGGATCGACGAGGACCATCTAGTCATCCTGGGGGGGGGGGGGGGTTGGGCTGTGGGTGCGCAGATGACTGGTCAGGCCAATCCGCGCCCGGAAGGTTCTGACGCAGTGTGGACAGGGGATGGTGGCGGCTGTCGGGGACTTGCTGGCACTGCTTTTCCTGGCCTGTCTGCGTTGCTCTGCTGCAGCGATTCTGTTGGCCTCACAGGATTTGGCGCCTTTGTGGACAGCTGAAAGCCACTTTGGTCTGTCCATTGCATTCAGCTCCCATGTGTCGTGGCTGATGTTGAAGGCCTTCAGAGAAGCTTTCAGAGTGTCTTTGAAGCGCTTCTTTTGGCCTCCATGGGAGCGCTTGCCATGTTGGAGTTCACCGTACAGCAGTTTCTTGGGGAGCCGGTGGTCTGGCATGCGAACTACATGGCCTGCCCAGCGCAGCTGGGCCTGCATCAAGATGGTGTAGATACTGGGCAAGTTTGCACGAGTGAGCACCTTTCTATTGTACTATAACACTGTACAACTCACTGAACTTGTTCTGCCTCACACCCTTAACACTGCTGATACATTCTTCTTCTACATATTCTTTACCATGACTACCATAACAGCAGTTAAAGAGAAAGTTGAAACAGACTCAATAAAAGATCTATAGAATCCTTGAAGTACTTAAGAATCGACTCCGGTGTTTGTAAAGAGATCTAATAAAAGATCTATAGAATCCTTGAAGTACTTAAGAATCGACTCCGGTGTTTGTGAAGAGATCTATAGAATCATTGAAGTACTTTAGAATCGACTCTGGTGTTTGTGAGTTTCTACAAACAATACTGAAAAGGTTAAGCGTGTTACCTCATACAGCTGTTTCTTGTAAATCTCTGTTTCCTCTTTCGCTGCCTTTTCCCTGTGCTGCAACTCTATCAGCTTCTGTCGCAGGTCCTGCACATGAGTGGGGGAAAAAGCCAATTAGACAAGATATAAAAAAAAAATCATTAAAAAGACAGTGATGGTTTGACCAGCTGGAGAAAATATGGTGCATTTGTTTATCTCATTTGTTTTTGGCATATCACAGCTAACTTTGACGGTCAGATTGTTTTGTAGTAATATCAATCATAACACTATGCTTCACTGTAACACACACACACACATCTGCATACACAACAACAAATTCACATTCAGTTTTCTATTTTGAGTGTTAACTATAATGACTGCATAAACAAATCTCCCAAGGCAATAAACAAACCTGTCGCTTTCCAAACCTCCACTACAAGTGATTTGTTTTCACTTGCAACCAAGAGTTGAAACAGCATCTTACTACATCACAGTACCCAGGTACTGACCAACCCAGTCAAACTGGCTGAGAGTAATCACAGGACTTACATGTATTTTACCCGATGACTCAGACACCTGCGCTGCCAGGTCGGCCTTCACTGTGCTCAGTTCCTTCAGGTCACTCTGCAGGGACAGTAAATCAATCATCATCACGCTGTTTACTGGTGTCTACATCCCTCGCATTCACTTGTGATTACATGAACACAAACCTGTACACACACACACACACACACACACACACACCAAACCACATACACACACACAATACACCAGACACATACATGCACACACACCTCCACCACCACATTCATGTGCATGCATACACACAAACACACCATACCACACATACACAACGTTACACACACAAAGATACAACCACACCACACACATCACACCTGCAGACACACCACACCACACCACAAACAACACACATACTCAACACCACACCATACACACATAAACAACATTATACAACCACACCACACGAACCAAACCACAAACACACAAACACACACACCACACTACAAACACACACCACACACAAACTCATCACCACACCCATACTTTTTGTATTTGTATTTGTATTTCTTTTTATCACAACAGATTTCTCTGTGTGAAATTCGGGATGCTCTCCCCAGGGAGAGCGCGTCGCTATACTACAACGCCACCCATTTTTTTGTATTTTTTCCTGCCTGCAGTTTTATTTGTTTTTCCTATCGAAGTGGATTTTTCTACAGATTTTTTGCCATGAACAACCCTTTTGTTGCCGTGGGTTCTTTTACGTGTGCTAAGTGCATGCTGCACCTGTGACTTCGGTTTATTGTCTCATCCAAATGACTGGTGTCCAGACCACCACTCAAGGTCTAGTGGAGGGGGAGAAAATATCGGCGGCTGAGCCGTGATTTGAACCAGCTCGCTCAGATTCTCTCGCTTCCTAGGCAGACGCGTTACCTCTAGGCCATCACTCCACATATACACATATACACCCTCCCTAAGACCCCACACAATCACCCCCCACACCCACCTGCAGCTGGGCCGCCTGTCCCTGAGACAGACGATGTGCAGCATCAGCAGCAGAAAGACGGTCCTCCAGCTTGTGTTTGTCCTCTGACACCCCGGCCAGACGACTACGCAGTGAGTGCAGCTCCTGTTCGTACTGCCCACACAACCATCGCACACTGAGGTATTCAGTACCGTAAAGTTCCGTCTATAAGCTGCGACTTTTTACCCCAGCTTCAACCTCTGCGGCTTATACAATGATGTGGCTTATTTGAGGATTTTAACGATCCCGTGAGTGTCACGGTCTCATCTATTCTTAGATGACCCTTCAGCTCACCAAAATCATGATTTCTGTCCATCAATTTTGGATGAGCTTCAGGATAGCTGTGCTAACTGTTCACGTTTTATAAATCAAATCCTCACACATTAAAGCCCTCAGATCAGCATTCAGCTCTACTCTGCTCAAACGTACACCCGTCATCATTCCGGTACCGGAAATAAGTGCGGCTTATAAGTCAGTGCGGCTTATGTATGTATAAAGTTCAATTTTTTCTAAAATTTAGTGGGTGCGGCTTATATACTAGTGCGCTCAATAGACCGAACTTTACAGTACTTTTTTTTTTTTGCGCCTCATAATTTGGGACATTTTGTTTTCTATACTTAGATGATGATAAAGGTGAAGAAGATGATTAAAGTTTGCGACTAACTAACAAGGCTGCACTTCTCATAATACATCCTGGTGTCAACCAGGCTGAGAGACAGTTGCTGGACATGAAAATTTGAACAACGCTCCCAAAGACGCTTCAATGAACTGGATGACCCTTGATTATGTAGTTCCGGTCTTCCCATTTCAGCCCACAGAACACTCAGCTCTGGGAAGGAGTCAGCCACGTCCCAAAAAACCCAACCTCTGAAGGGACTTGAACCTACGCCCTCCAAGTTGTCAGCCTGAAAAGCTAACCACTTTGCCAAGGTGGCTGGAAATTGACTGCAGTTTGTACCACAGATCATATCATCTATGAACAAGTAAGCCCAAGTATCAATCAGCTCACTGGACCAAATGAAGAGATGATGACATCCAAAGAAAAAAGTGTGTTGGTATGACCATAATTCTTTCTTTTTTCTTTTCTTTTTTTTTACTTTATTTACATCATCACCATTTCCTTCTGAATAAATGCACACAGATACACCCCCCACCCCACACACAAACAACATATCAAACATTCTGCCAATAAAATCTGAAAGACAACCTAAAAGAATAGAATAAAAACCAAATCTATTACAATTTCGTTTTTCCTTTTTAATTTTTTCTAATACATACACAAGGAAAAGAAAACAACACACAAACAATAGATAATTGTTATCTATAACAATTTTGCTGAGGGGAATGTGAAAAAATAAATAAAACTGAAAAAAAGAAAAGGAAAAAAAAACACACAAAAAAAAAAACAACACCCACCCTTTCAGCTACAGTGCGGGTGTCCCTCAGTTCACGCTCCAGGTCCATGCGCACTGACTTCAGTTCGTTGACCTCTATGTCTTTCAGCCTGATCTGTTCATCCTGAGCTGCTCGCACCGCCTGTGACAACAATACAACACAAAAACACACAGGAAAATATGTAAAAGAACAGCATACAATCAAGACTAATTACACTTAACGTATCTCCACAGTTATAGTTATGATAATCATCACATTATTTGCTAAACAATACCACATTCTAAAACCTCTCCTGTGATGGGGAGGTGAAAACCAGTTTGCACATTAACTTGGAATCAACAATCAGAACTAAAACCCACAATACTATTTTCGAAGGAAAGGAGATTATATTCAACAACAACTAAAAAAAAGGTGCTGATACTCACACAACGAATGTGACATTCAACATTAACAATCTAACACACACAGATACTTTTTCTGAGACTCTCCAAATTCTTTCCCACTTCTTAGAAATTTTTGTACATTAATTTGCAACTAACAATCAGAACTAAAATCCACAATGTTATTTTCAAAGCATCCCCGAAAACGGAGTATGGCTGCCAACATGGTGGGGTAAAATCGGTCATACACATAAAAGCCCACTCGTGTACATACAAATGAACGTGGGAGTTGCAGCCCATGAATGGAGAAGAAGAAGAAGAATTTTCAAAGCAAAGGAGATGATAATGTGACGAATGTGACACTCAACATCAACATTACAACACACAGAGACACTTTTTTTTAACATTCTCCAAATCCTTTCCAATTTCTTAAAAAAAAAAAAAAAAATTCAGCACTGAAAACAGCCCCTTTTGTAGTCGACTGGGCTATATAAGCAACACGATTTTATTTAATTTCTCATTCCTCACGCACCAACGGCCCAACCAAACCACCCCTCTCCTCCCCAAACTGACCAGAGCGTCTTGCAGCTCTCTCTTCAGGCCATCCAGCTGCATCTGGGCGTAGCCTCCGTGGTGCTTTTGGTTCTCCATCTCCTTCACCAGCTGCTCGTTGCGCTGGATCACCTGGCTGGCGCCGTGCTTGGAGCGGTCCAGGTCACGCTCCAGCTGCTTTACCTTCGCCTTCCACCTGCGTCAGGTGTGTGCACGCGAAAAACTATCAGACAGCTGGCAAAAATTCTGTGATCTAAGACTGTCGTTTAATCAGACTGTAGGGCAGTAGATCTTCCATAAAAAAAATCAGTCAGCTGGCAGTTAGCTAGCAGCTTCTCTGTTTAAAAAAAAAAAATCAGTCAGCCGGTAGATTTTCCATTAAAAAATTATTTTTAAAAAATCAGTCAGCCAGCAGAATTTCCAAATATCAGTCAGCTGGCAGATTTTCCATCAAAAGTTACATTTCAGATTTTCATCAAAAATCAGTCAGCTGGCAGATCATCCATATGTTTAAAAAAATAAAATAATAAAAAATAAAAAAAATCAGTCAGCTGCCATATTTTCGAACAAAAATCAGTCAGTTGGGAGATTCTGTCATATGTTAAAAGAGAACACAAGGACTATCATTTATCAGACTAAAGGGCGATAGATCTTTATATCAAAACAATCAGTTGGCATATTTTGTGATATTTTAGAGAACACTAGCATCACAATTTATCAAGGTTAATAGATTTTTCCATAAAAAAATTAAGTAGCTGGCAGATTATGTCATACATTAGATAAGAGAAAATGAGAACCATCCTTATCAGTTTCAGTTACAAGAAGACGTCAAAGTGTGTCGACTGATCTTTTTATATATATAGTCATCATCAGACTTTAGGGCAGTAGATTTTTCCATCAAAATCAACTTGGAGATTCAGTTTTAGCTAAAACTGGGAGCATCATTATCAGACTACAGGGTGACAGGTTTACCATCAGAAATCAATCACTTGACTGATACTGTGATATGTTTGACCATCATTATCAGACTATAGGACTATTGGGAAACAGGTGTGACAACCGAGTGGTTGAAGGACTGGACTTTCCATCTGGGGGTTCTCTGTTCGAATCCCAGTCACTGCAAGTGTGGGGTATTTTTCTGATCTCCCAGATCAACAGATTACAGACCTGCTGGTGCCTGAACCCCCTTTGTCTGCAGAAAATTAAACGTGCATGTTAAAAAAGATCCATGTTACTGTCCAGTGGGTTGTGGAAACAAAAAATGTCCAGCATGCACACCCCTGAAAATGGAGTATGGTTGCATATGTATGTTCATGTACACAGAGCCCAACCCACCCACCCCCAGGATGACTAGTGTGTCCTCGTCGATCCCAACAGACGAACCACACACACAGTTAAAATCCAGTACATGCCTAATTCACAGCAGGTTTTCTATGTCATTTATCTACTGAGAAGTGATAAAGTGTGACAAAACGGAGGACAGGCATGTGTCAGTGCAAGCATGCATATGCATGTGTGAGTGTGTGTGGGAGGGGGCAGGAGGGGGAGTGTGTGTGTGTGTGTGTGTGTGTGTGTGTGTGTGTGTGTGTGTGTGTGTGAGTATGCGCATGTAAGCATGAGTGCAAGCATGCATATGACAACATAAAAGCACATGCATGTATGACTGTGTGACACTGAAAACAGGAACAAAACAGAACAAACAAACAAAAAAACAGGTAAAAAGGTGGAGTACCACGTCAAAATCAAACCAGCTAAAACAAAAAGATCAAAATCAAAGAGAGTGAATATTACTCTTTGATCTGAAATCATGTTACTCTTCGATTTGAAATCAGTCAACATTCTGTAGTTAACATTACCACTGTTCTCTACCCAGCCCACCCCAATCCTTACACCTCTCCTCCCCCAGTCCCCTTAGTTTTCTTTTATTGAGGGTGAACAGACTTACAAAAATCAAACTGATCAATCCATCAGCCAAAGTGAACAAGATGAAAGCAACAGTTTTTTTGAGAGTTCAAACCTTGATGCATCCGTTTCCTTCTTAAATGAGCAGCAGTTAAACATGATGATGAATCAAAATAATCAAAACTTCCATAGCAGTACACAGAAGTTTGACTTCTATGTTTACTATAATTCTCAAATCTAATGCTCAAAACACACACACACACACACACACACACACACACACACAACACACACATACACATACACACACACAGATCTGGTTATTACAAACAAAAAAAATGTCCTCCAATGAATGAAACAAGACCTTTTAAAAACATTAGTCATTCAACTTTATGACACTGACAAAAACATCATCATCATCATCTCATCATCATCATCACTGTCATCAACTTCATCACTGTAGATAACACAACCACCACCACAGCAACAATTACAAAGGAAAGGAAAGAAAAGAAATCAAAGGAAAAAAAATCATATCAGGAATCATCTCTTGTCATGGCCAAAACCAGCCCATCAATGTGGTCAAACAACATTAAGTGGAGCGCATGTCCTAGTGTTAATGCACTCAACTGAACCTTGAGAACCTTGAGTGGTGATCTGAGTGCTGGTCATTCGGATGAGACGATAAACCGAGGTCCCATGTGCCGCTTGCACTTGTGCATATAAAAGAACCAACAGCAACAAAATGGTTGTCCCTGGTAAAATAGCAGAAAAATGAACAGTGGTAAAAAAAAAATTTTTTTAAACCCACAAAAAACCCAACCTGCAGGCAGGGCAAAAAAAAAAAAAAAAAAAAAAGTGGCGCTAGACAGTGGCGACAAACTCTCCACAGTAAGAGCAGCCTGAGTTTTGCACTGAGAAATCAGTTGTGACTAAAAGTAATACAATACAATAAGTGACCACACACTCACATAACAGAAACAAACACCACTCACTGTAGCACAGTCTCCTGCCAAACTCACAACACACTACAGTACATTCACAAAGCCTCTTAAAACTTAAATTCCCCCACACAAAAGCAAGCACAAAAAGCACCCACCCCACTCCAATACAACCCCAAACATTAAAAAAAAAAAAGTCACTCACTGTCGCACAGTCTCTTGAGCGCGCCCTTTGAACTCGTCCCGCTTTTTCTCCGCCTCCTGGAGAGACAGCTGGGTCCCTCGCAGCTCCTGCATGGCCTTCTCCAGCTCCTTGGACACGTCGCCGTGCTTCCTGTTCACGTCTTCCAGCTGCTGCATCACCATCGCCTTCTGTCGCTCCGTCTCGTCCAGCTTGTCACTCGTGTCCTTCAGCTGGGTGATGGCTTTGGCTGCCTGCCTCTCTCGGCTCTCCAAGTCCCTGGAGAGAGTCTGGGGAACGGGGAAAAAACACACGAAAATTCAGCAAGAGAGCTTTGTTGATGTGAACAATAACAACCCTAAATACATTTGTATCTGTATTTGTATTTCTTTTTATCACAACAGATTTCTCTGTCTGAAATTCAGGCTGCTCTCCCCAGGGACAGCGCGTCGCTACACTACAGCGCCACCCATTTTTTTAATATTTTTTCCTGCCTGCATTTTTTTTCCCTATTGAAGTGGATTTTTCTACAGAACTTTGCCAGGAACAACCCTTTTGTTGCCGTGGGATCTTTTACGTGCGCTAAGTGCATGCTGCACACGGGACCTCGGTTTATTGTCTCATCTGAATGACTAGCGTCCAGACCACCAATCAAGGTCTAGCGGAGGGGGAGAAAATATCGGTGGCTGAGCTGTGATTCGAACCAGCGCGCTCAGATTCTCTCGCTTCCCAGGTGGACGTGTTACCTCTAGGCCATCACTCCACATGTGAACACAAATGCAATACAAACTCAAGTAATCATCATCACAAGACAGTCACGGTATGTGTTTTTCATTTCCATGTTTAAGTGTTAGTGAATTCATCAGGAACAGTCATTGGAGGGACATGATGGAGCTCTCCGCTCTGGATAGGATGCTCTCATTTAAGTCTGACTCTGTGACCATGCAATTAATGTGGTCAGCCGTACACTTAGTAGGTGATGTCCAACATAACTTAAATCAAAACAGGTATTACTGAACGCCACTGACATGACTCAGTAGCGACACAGGGTCTCTCCTCTGGTGAGTGGCCTCCTGGAAATCTAACATTAATAGTTCCCTGTGGACTGCCACCACTGAGACAATGATGGATGTGTGGAGGGGGAAAGGGGGGGGAAATGGTGCAGATGATGGGGCAGCAAAAAAACCCAAAAAAAAAACCCACTTAAACATACAACATACATACACTCACAAATCCACACTCACCTCCAGATGATCAGAGAGCTGTGCTCGCTGCCGTTCACTTTTTTCCATGGCTCGTCGGAGGTTTTCCATCTCAGAGATAGCACCAACTGACCGCGTCAGCTGGTTACGGAGCTCATGGATTTCATTCTCAAAGTTCCGTTCTCTGGCTTCGTCCGCTGAAAAAAATCATCGAACAGGCAGAGCAGTCAACGACTGTGGCTGGACCTGATCTTCTCATGTCAAAGAGCTTCTGTCCCATCTTTCTTCTTCTTCTTCTTCTGCGTTCGTGGGCTTCAACTCCCACATTCACTCGTATATACGCGAGTGGGCTTTTTACGTGTATGACCATTTTTACCCCGCCATGTAGGCAGCCATACTCTGCTTTCGGGGGTGTGCATGCTGGGCATGTTCTTGTTTCCATAACCCACCAAACGCTGACATGGATTACAGGATCTTTAACGTGCGTATTTGATCTTATGCTTGCGTATACACACGAAGGGGGTTCAGGCACTAGCAGGTCTGCACATATGTTGACCTGGGAGATCATAAAAATCTCCACCCTTTACCCACCAGGCACCGTCACTGTGATTCGAACCCAGGACCCTCAGATTGACAGTCCAACGCTTTAACCACTCGGCTATTGCGCCCGTCGGTTTTGTTCCCAAAGTTTGTTGTACTTTCAGCTGATCTGCTAACTTCAGTCAACAAGTTAACATTCTGTACAACATTATTGCTATGGCATTTTGCATCACTACGCTATTTTCAACTCCCAAATCTTGAATTACCATAATTTCAACTGATTTCAACATTTTAGCACTTAGATATAATCTATAATCACAAGTACTGATTATGCTTTGATTTTAACATTCAAGCATTTCCCCTTATCCTGCTTTTTAAATCGTCCTAACATCTTACGTCAACATGGATTCATTGCATTTCCAGCATAAAACTGAAGACTGCATGTCATTTGGAACCCTACTCTTTTCAATCTAACAAGAACATACCCAGCATGCACACCCCCGAAAACGGAGAATGGCTATCTACATGGTGGGGTAAATAAACAAGACGGTCATGCACGCAAACTGTTACACGTCTGTATGAGTGCTTGTGTGCATGACTGAAACCTGACTGAATGACACAGGAAACAAATGATGAGCACGTAGTGTCAGCCACCAGTCGGCTCTATCCAGGCTGGCAGCCTGTTGTGCAAATGACTCTGTGAAGCACTTAACTCTCTCCATACGAACGGCAAAAGAGACGACGTTAACAGCGTCTCACCCCAATTACCATCATCAAAATATTGCAAGCGGAAGGCTCTTATACTGAAGACGTGAATGTTGACAAAGAATACCACAATTCTGACGACGGAAGCTAAAGGTTGGGTCATTCAGACACCCACTGGACATCCGAGGGGTCTGTGTAGAGGAGAAGAGAGGACTGGCCGTACTGAGTGAGTTAAAGCTTGGTCTCTGACCGAGGATAGGCACTTTATAAGTAACCATATCATCATCATGTCACCATCATTTATTTTCAGCTTTTCAATCCACACACATTTATTTAACTGCATCGCCTGATCAGCAAAACAGTCTTTTAACTTTGTTAATCAGAAGGGTGATCAGCAGTCTTTTAACTTAACTCACTCGGGACCACAAGCTTTCTCGCTTGCTTTTCCCCACAGACGGCCCATTTATAAGGGTTTGGAAAAAAATTACAAAAAATACAAAATACTGAGTAAGAAAATGAAACTTTCAGAACTGGTTTATTACGTGTTGGGCTATTACATATAAAAAAAAATTAAATTTTTCATCTTATCTTTACAGTTTTGCTATTATGTAGAAAATAATGCCAATTTCTCACCCCGAATCACCATACCCATGCTCGCTTTCTGCACTTAATTCAGCTTTCTTCTTCGTCATCATCCACCTCTTGAATGTCCGACCCTTCAGTTTGTAGCATTTCAAGTACTTCGGCAACACTAAAACGCTGCTGTCGCTGCCTTGTTCGCTCCACAACATTCTGAGAAGAGCCCGCTTTGCTAACAGGCTGGCACGGGAGCAGACGACCGGTCAGCGACTTTGTTAGCGTGAGTGCGAGACGGGCCACACATGACAGGCTGGCCAATCATACCATTCAGTTGTGGGGTGACCCAGAACAGCGCACTCTGCTTGGCCAATCACAAAATCACATGTACAGCGCATGATGGATTTTTATTTTTGGAAAATGCTATTCCATTCCGTCCTCGGAAACTGAATACATTTTATGTAGGAATGCGTGAGCATTCCGTCACCCAGAGAGAGTTAATCTGAAGGCCCGAGCTCTTAAAGCCTGACAAGCACACTGGGTGTAGGAGTCAGGCCAGGTATCTACTGTCCCCCTACCCCCTTGTCCCCCCAAACCCCCCACCATTCCCACTTCCATAGCCCATCCCTCCTCTCGGTCATTTTTTCCCCCATTTTAAGCAGATGTCATGTAGTATATATGGAAAAGTCTGCATGCTTTGATGCCTCTGAAACTGGACCTTTTTTTTTTTTTTTTTACAATGCAAAACCCTTTGATATATAACCTTGCAATCCATGTCACTTTTTTTTTTTTTTTTTTTTTTTTTGACCATCACCATCTATTTAAATCAAAATAAGATAACTGAATTTTATCAAACATAAATGTATTTTGTAAATTTGCAAATGTTTTCTTGCCAAACATGTCAAGCATACCTGCTCTGCGATGGCGCTTTTCCCTCATTTCTTCATCAATCCGTGACTCATCGATGAAGTGTTTGATCTTGTGCCTGTCGCGCTCCGCTCGTTTCAGTTGTGCTCGCAGCTCCTCAACCTGGCGTAAAAACAACAAGAGGTCACTGTCTGACACATGAAAATTTCTGGCGATGAAAACTCTGAACAAGGATGTAACAAACTACTACACAAAAAAAAAGATGATAATAATAATAATAATGAGGATAACGATGATCTTAAAAACAATGATAATAATAATAATGATAATAACAACAATGATAATAAATCTTGTAGTCTCGTGCGGAAACGAATCAAAGCCCTCTCACAACTTTCACACACATGCGTAACTCTGAAACAATGGGATGAAAGACAAAACACATAAATACGTGTAGACAGAAGTCTAGAGAATCTATAGACGAGTTTAAGGGAGGGTATGGAGGAGCTATTTTGGAGAGAAAGAGGGAGAAAGAGGGAAAAGAAAGATAAAAAATGGGGAGAGAGCCAGAACTGGGGAAAGAGCCAGAGAGAGGGAGATGGAGACTCAGAGACAAACTCAGACAAAGTCAGAAGCAAAAAAAAACAAAAACAAAACAAAAACAAACAAAAAAACCACAAGGAGAGAAAGAGCGATAAAATGTCACACAGACAAAAAAGACTGAACAAGTCCTGTTCAGTCTTCCATCTAACGTCTTTTCAAAGGAATGCTGTAGTCCTTGGTTCGAATCCTGCACTGGACAGGATTTTTACTTCCACCTCCACTAGACCTCTAGTGGTGGTCTGGATGCTAATCTTTTGGACGAGACAATAACGTGAGAACCTGAGTGCAGCATGCACTTATCGCAAATAAAATAAACAATGGCAACAAACAGAGTTATTCCCAGCAAAAATTATGTAAAAAGAATTTACTCTGATTATGAAACAAATACTCTTGCATACAGAAAAAGAAAGAAAAGAAAAAAGATGGCGCTGCGCTGTAGCGATGTGCTGTCACTGGGCAGAGTACCCTGTCATTTCACAGAGAAATGCTGTGCTGTCACTGGGCAGAGTACCCTGTCATTTCACAGAGAAATGCTGTGCTGTCACTGGGCAGAGTACCCTGTCATTTCACAGAGAAATGCTGTGCTGTCACTGGGAGGAGTACCCTGTCATTTCACAGAGAAATGCTGTGCTGTCACTGGGAGGAGTACCCTGTCATTTCACAGAGAAATGCTGTGCTGTCACTGGGAGGAGTACCCTGTCATTTCACAGAGAAATGCTGTGCTGTCACTGGGAGGAGTACCCTGTCATTTCACAGAGAAATGCTGTGCTGTCACTGGGCAGAGTACCCTGTCATTTCACAGAGAAATGCTGTGCTGTCACTGGGCAGAGTACCCTGTCATTTCACAGAGAAATGCTGTGTTGTCACTGGGCAGAGTACCCTGTCATTTCACAAAGAAATGCTGTGCTGTCACTGGGCAGAGTACCCTGTCATTTCACAGAGAAATGCTGTGCTGTCACTGGGAGGAGTACCCTGTCATTTCACAGAGAAATGCGGTGCTGTCACTGGGCAGAGTACCCTGTCATTTCACAGAGAAATGCTGTGCTGTCACTGGGCAGAGTACCCTGTCATTTCACAGAGAAATGCTGTGCTGTCACTGGGCAGAGTACCCTGTCATTTCACAGAGAAATGCTGTGTTGTCACTGGGCAGAGTACCCTGTCATTTCACAAGAGAAATGCTGTGCTGTCACTGGGCAGAGTACCCTGTCATTTCACAGAGAAATGCGGTGCTGTCACTGGGCAGAGTACCCTGTCATTTCACAGAGAAATGCGGTGCTGTCACTGGGCAGAGTACCCTGTCATTTCACAGAGAAATGCTGTGACAAAAAGTAATCCAATACAAAACAAGAGCATGTCTGCAACAAATGAACACTAATCCACCAAGACTTGTACCTGATTGTGGAGGGCTGCCTTGCTTCCCTCACTCTGATCCAGTCGGCGTCGCACGTTGTCCAGCTCCGACTCTAAGCGGAATCGAAGGGACTCCGCCTGCAGATACTGGCTGCGTAGCCGGTCGTCACCTGGCTGTGTTGTTGCATGACTGATAGCCTGTAACCCCCACACACATGACAAGCTATTACAGGCAGAAGCGCTTACTGTGATGGAGTTATTGAAGTGAAGTGTCGCAAAGATGGAATTCTAAAAAAGAATTTTAAATGTATAGAGTCACTGTAGCATACAAAATATAAAGGGTTCACAAAAAGTTCAGGACCACTTGGGAACTTGCAAAGTTTTCTTCCACGGGGTGTGGTGAAATGATGATGAATTTTTGGAACACAGCAGTAAACAATGCCAGTGTATAATATGAACATCATTCAAAACCAGAAAGGCTTTCGTGCACGTGCTCTCTTTTTTTTTTCTTTTTTTAAACGATGAAATACCACAGCTATCGTTTATAAACCACTGATTAACTAAATTTTTGGCTGTAAAACTGATTTTTCAAAGGCATTTTCAAGCTGTTCATGATGCACATGTGCCTGAAACAGCGATGTGTGTGTGTTCAATGAGAGGTCGGAGGAAGACCACATATGCAACCTGGATGATTTGAATCATCTCTCAATTTTTTTACATTTCATGAAAAAATACCTACTTTTGTGAAGTGGTCCTTGACTTCTTGTGAAGTCTGTATTTTTTGGGAGAAGTGCTTACTGTGATGGTATTACTGAAGTGTGGAGTTAAACAGTTTTTTTTATAATATGTTTTTAAGAATTATTGAAGCTTGCAGGATATTCGTATTGTAAGATGTGCACAACAGGAACATCCCTATTTTTTTTCAATCAATATTTCAACAAACCATGTGTGTATTGGATACATTACATAGGAAAATTTCTTTTGGCTTTAGTTCAAGATTTCCTCTTTTTTTTTTTTTTTTAACTTTAATATAGCGAGAAGAAAGTCCTGCAAACATGTTTGCATACATGTTTTACTTTGTGACTGGTGCAAATTCATTCATGTGTAATATGAGCAATTCTTTCATCACGTAATGGTCGTCTCCAAGCAGATGTAAGCACTGGTGGTTTTTATTTTCACAGTACGCATCTCATTTTCCATCATATATTTTACTCTTCTCACACAGTAAATTTATTTTTGTTTATGCACCTGCCCTGTTTACAAGGCTGTTAGGTAACAAAAGAGAGAGCACGAACTGCAGCAGTTTTCCAGAGCAGAATAATGATTAAGAAAAAAAAAGGGAAAAAAATGAAAATTCTTAACAAACTTTCCTGTATTCCATTTCCTAAGCTGATTTTCATTCATCCCAAGTGACCCTCAACACACACATGCACACACACACACACACACACACACACACACACACAAACAAACAACACACACACACACACACACCTACTTGAGCACAAACACAAACAACACACACACACACACACACACACAAACACACCTGCTTGAGCACACACACAAACACACACACACACACACACACACACACAAACAAACACACACACACACACACACACACACACACACACACACACAAACACACCTGCTTGAGCACACACACAAACAACACACACACACACACACACACACACACACACACACACACAAACAACACACACACACACACACACAAACACACACACACAAACACACACACACAAACACACACACACACAAACAACACACACACACAAACAACACACACACAAACACACACACACAAACACACACACACACACACACACACACACAAACAACACACACACACAAACAACACACACACACACACACACACACACACACACAAACACACACACACACACAAACAAACAACACACACACAAACAACACACACACACACACAAACAAACAACACACACACAAACAACACACAAACACACCTGCTTGAGCTCCGAGGAGAGGGAGTTCAGGTCGTCTTGCCTATCCATTAAATGCCTTTCTGTCCTGATCTCATTCTGTATTGCAGCTAAACGTTGCTCCACCCGCGACGTCAGCTGAAAGAAAAAACATGTCAAAAACTATAGGTTCATGACTCTCACGTGAGCACACTAAACTTGAAGAGAGGCAAAATGGTGACAATGACAAAAGAAAAGTAATTTCCAACTTAGTATTCCTTGCGAATGAGACTTCTTCTCTTCTTCTTCTTCTGCAACTCCCACGTTCACTCGTATGTACACGAGTGGGCTTTTACGTGTATGACCGTTTTTACCCCGCCATGTAGGCAGCCATACTCCGTTTTCGGGGGTGTGCATGCTGTGTATGTTCTTGTTTCCATAACCCACTGAACGCTGACATGGATTACAGGATCTTTAACGTGCGTATTTGATCTTCTGCTTGCATATACACATGAAGGGGGTTCAGGCACTAGCAGGTCTGCGCATATGTTGACCTGGGAGATCATAAAAATCTCCACCCTTCACCCACCAGGCGCCATCACTTTGATTCGAACCTGGGATTCTCAGATTGACAGTCCAACGCTTTAACCACTCGGCTATTGTGCCCGTCTCACGTGAGCACATGAAACTTGAAGAGAGGCAAAATGGTGACAATGACAAAAGAAAAGTAATTTCCAACTTAGTATTCCTTGTGAGTGAGACAAAATTCAACAAAAACTGAATATAAACGGTCTTAAATCATGTCACATTCCTTGTGGGTGAAAGAAAATTCAACGAAAATTGAATATAAACGGTCTTAAATCATGTCATTTATCCTCAGGAAAACGAAACATAGACAATGATCAACATCAACTTCTTATCTCAACCACAGCTTACATAACACATACACTTTTCTGTATCCAGGCCAGGCCTAGTCTGTTCACTAGATACAACATCAGAATCACTAGCCAGTGTTTGCAAGTGTGATTTCTATCACACATTATCAGCATGTTGTAGGTTTGCTGCACAATCTAACAGAACATGTTACAGCTGTTAATGTTAGCTTTTTCTTATACTTTTGCTTTTGTTCCTTTTTTAATGTTCTCTCTCTCGCTCTCTCTTTCTTTTGAGGGCTGGATGTAAAAAAAGCAGTTGTGCTTACTCCACTACTCTCGTGAAATAAAAATCTGTTTCATTTCATTTTTCTCTCTCTCTCTCTCTCTCTGACACACACACAGACACACACACACAGACTCACACACACACACACACACACACAAGGATTCACATGCATATATTCCTCAACCACCTATCACTCTTCACCTCCTGTCCCATTTCTTTTTCCCTTACCCCACCCCTTTTTTTTTCCCCCTCAAATATCACTAACAGTGAAAAGACGTTAAATTCAAGACAAAAACCACACGCAAATATGTACACACACACACGGACACACAAACATGTGCACGCACACACGCACGCACACACACACACACCGGATCTGGAGACTGTCTGAGAGTGGTGTTCAAGTCTCGTAAATCACGCCTGGTGTCCGAGTCAGTTCTGTGGACACAAAATCTCATCATGTTTAGCAAAACGGAAACAAAACACAGTACATATATCATCATCAAAAACATTGAAATCAATTAAAATAATAACTCAGGTCAGTGTTAATATACTGCTTTTCAGTGTCATGCAAACAAATACATTGAAGAGAAAGGTGGATAAACACCTATTTAATGGTGAACAGGTGAAATATCCAACTGCATTTGTTTTCTTACTTGTGGCATTCCTGTTGCAGATAGAGAGAAAATGAGAGAGAAGGAAAGGTTTGCAGAGAGAAGGAAGAAGCAGACCACAAGACCAAAAGGCAGACAAAAACAGAGAGAGAGAGAGAGAGAGAGAGAGAGAGAGAGAGAGAGAGAGAGAAGACATGATGGGCGCAATAGCCGAGTGGTTAAAGCGTTGGACTGTCAATCTGAGGGTCCCGGGTTCGAATCACGGTGACAGCGCCTGGTGGGTGAAGGGTGGAGATTTTTACGATCTCCCAGGTCAACATATGTGCAGACCTGCTAGTGCCTGAACCCCCTTCGTGTGTATACGCAAGCAGAAGATCAAATACGCACGTTAAAGATCCTGTAATCCATGTCAGCGTTCGGTGGGTTATGGAAACAAGAACGTACCCAGCATGCACACCCCCGAAAACGGTGTATGGCTGCCTACATGGCGGGGTAAAAACGGTCATACACGTAAAAGCCCACTCGTATGCATACGAGTGAATGTGGGAGTTGCAGCCCACGAACGCAGAAGAAGAAGAAGAAGAGAAGACATGAGATGGGTTAAAAGTCAGCAAAGAGGTCAAGTAAAGAGAACGAGCAATTTGTATAATATATACAAAGTCTCTATCTAATGCACAGACCCCACACCCTAACAGGGAACAGGGAGAACTCTTAAACAATAAGTATTATAAAAGAAAAGAAAAAAATAGATCAGAATGTAAATCCTTCAATTATCACAGGCTTCTTACAGTCTCCATATCATTTTTCACATGACCTATCCATATGTTCCCGAAAGCCATTTGCATGCACCATTTTCATTGCTTCTGTTGTTCTTGCCATGTTTCTGGTTTTGTTCGCATGCAAAAAAAACTTACCCTACATGAACAGGGGAACGTCTGCACAAGCAAATCACATTGTTTACTTCTTTCATTTTGTAAGTATCTGTTTACTACAAGCCAAAACACAATGATGGTCTAACACTTATGAAACAACAACAAAGTACTTTTTTGTTCAGTTATCTGCACAGTTAAATGATTGAAAGACTTGGGGGGGGGGAGAACAAAATGGTTGCTGCTTAGCTTTTTGCTGGAATGACTCTTTGAACTGATAGATTAATCAGTTCATGACTAAACTCTTCGAGGCATGAACTTCTAAAAAAACAAAAACAAAAAATCCCCAAAAATATATACATCACATTTATACACAAATATGCACACCTAAAGTGGGGCTAAACACACACACACACACACACACACACACACACACACACATGCAAAATGCACATTCAAGCACACACATCATCATCATTCCCTCAACCTGTGAGTCATTTGGAAGATAATGATGGCAGAAGAGACAGACAACCTCCTCCGTGTTGTTCTGTTACATACAAGTAAGGTAAATAAAATCTTCAAAAATACAAAAAGACAGCAACCATTCACCTTTCTCGCCTGTCGATTTCACGGTTGAGGTGCTCCTCCAGACGAATCTGATCGGAGGAAAGGTCGCGCACGTTCTGGTGCAGGCTGTGGAGCTCACGATTCATGTCGTCGGCAAAGCGAACCGACGACTTCTTCCTTCGTCGCCGCTGACCGTACGCTGGGGACCCGCTGTACTCAGAGTCACTCTGCAATTTAATAATAATAATAATAATAATAATAGGTATTCATAATGCACTCTACCTCCTTAGCGCAGGGGCCAGGAGCCCAGGGGAAAATGGTAACAAAAATTAACAAAATGTGACACTATAAACAAGACTTACAAACAAGGGAACTGGAATGTGTCAGCAACAAAACACCCCCTCCTCTACCCCACCCCCCACCCCCCTATTCCTCCCATGGACACACACATACACAAACACATACATATGTCTCAGGCAGCAATACAAATACAGAGAACAAGCTATGTTTTAATCTCATGCTAGTGGAGGACTGCACTCACAGTCATCATTTATTTATACCTGAACTTCTTTTGGCTTTCCGTCACCAGAACTGGGTGATGTCCACTGTGCAAATCAAATGATCCAGCCATTGTTTTTTACTTTTTATTTTAAAAATGTATCATGAGAAAATGCATTATTTATTAGCGATGCATGTTTCTCATAGCAACCATATAACAATATTCGAAAAAGAGTGCACACACAAACGTAAACATACACATATGCACATAACGAGGGAAAGGTGAGGTGGTCGAATTTCTCATCTAAAATCACAGTTGTGGATAGACGTTAAACAAAAGAATAAACAATTGAATACGCTGAAGTTCTCCGTCAATACAGGCACACATAACTACGTACTCTCACTCGTCTACAATAACTTCATCAAGTAGAAGAAAAGAAGATGATGATCGTTACCCCATAGGATCTGTCCAGCTGCGAGCCCTTGTTTTTTTCATCTCTGAGGTCTTCAATCGTCCGATCAAGCTCACCTCGCATCTGCAGCAACAATTCAATACAACAATAACTTGACGGAGGAGGGAAACAAGTATGTTTTGCATGCGTGTGCTGAAATGAATGAATGTGCATGTCTAAACCACCTTGTGGTGAACAAACGATACACCAATCAAAAGAAGAAAAAAAACATGAGCTGATTAACTCTTCTATCATTATGAAATTACTGTATAAAGAGCTCTTTAATAATTTCCAGTTGGATTAATCAAACTGAATTGATGGTTTACATATATATATGAAACAAGGAATGGGGGAGAGGGCAGGAGAGAGATTTAGAGCTCCTATCCACCACCGGTTTACAGAATTATTGAACTGAGCAACATGACAGTGGACTATCAATTAGTGGTTGACCAAATCATTGAACTGAACAATTCAACAAGACAGTGAGCTATCAACTAGTGGTTGACCACATTACTGAATTGAATAAATCAACAAGGTGTGAGCTACCAAAAAAAACTGGTTGACTCTTTCAATTCAGAACACATTACTGTCTGCCTCAAACATGTGAGTCGAAACAGAACATTCTCTTTAGGCTTGTTCAAATGTTTCTGGTCCCACAACCCTTTGGTCAATAACTGGGTCATTTGTAGTGGTGGTACTTTCCTTCATGTAACATCTTTTCCCACAATCTGGCATGGGTAATGTGCATTACAGAGTATGTGTTTCTGTGCATATATCCATACATGATTCTCCATGCATATGCTAATGTGAGAGAGAAGAAGACAGGGAGGGAGAGAGAGAAAAAAGAGAGAGAGAGTGAGAGATCAAAAACAGAACTGTTATCATCTTGGGTTGAATGTGTCTCTCATGTGGCTTTCTGTACGCATTTTCCACATGTGTGTGTGTGTGTGTGTGTGTGTGTACGTGTGTGTGTGTGTGTGAATGCAGGCATATTTGTTTGTTTGTTCTCACATGCATGCATGACACACAAACGCACACGCACACACACAAACGCGCACACACGCACTCACTAACTCCCCCCTCCCC
The DNA here is from genome assembly GCF_041734735.1 of Babylonia areolata. Classification (NCBI taxonomy): domain Eukaryota; kingdom Metazoa; phylum Mollusca; class Gastropoda; order Neogastropoda; family Buccinidae; genus Babylonia; species Babylonia areolata. The sequence goes on along the minus strand of NC_134879.1, from coordinate 55,444,755 downwards.
CCAGACACACACAAACTCACTCACTCAACCCCACCCCGACAATAAACAAACTCTCTCTCACATCACACACACACTCACTCACTCACTAACTCCCCCCTCCCCCCAGACACACAAACTCACTCACTCAACCCCACCCCGCCAACACACACACACACACACACACAGTGATACACACACACACACACACACACACGCTCACACACACACACACACACTTTCACAGGCACCCACAGCCGAACAGCCGTATCACCTATACAACATGCTCAGTTCCAACACACCGCACACACTGAACACTGACAGTCTAACCCAATACCACCACCATGAATAATGAATAATGCAAGACCACCGTGGCAGGGTGCCAGAACAGAGCCAAGCTGTGATGGTTAAAAGTAAAACTGACAACCCTTTCATTCAATCCACACATACTGTGCACACCTCTGACCTTGAGCTCACAGGCCCTGCCGCTTTTGGCAAGTGCTCTGAATCTATCAAAATCATAACGTTACATGAATTCTGAAAATTATCCCTGATACACATGCACAATCACGATCTTGGGCAACACGTCTGAAGAAAACCAGAAAACCTGCATGTCTTCATAACAACAGTAAAATGGCCTCCACTGATTCATTGTCAATCGTTTTCTTTTGTTCTTTCTAATTTCTGTTTTTGAAAAAAGGTTATGTGCATTTGAGAGATATATGTACAAGGGAACTTAATTTTAATAATCTTTAGAATTAGTGCCCCCATATGTATTACAAAGAGAACAGGAGGGTTCACAGGTTTCTAATCAGTTATTTACTTTTCATAAATTTCCATGAGCAGGGCATGACCTCTCCTCTCCTCCTTTTCATTTTATGCATCAAAACACAACAAGCTGTTTTGATGGACAGTTTCAGTTTCAGTTTCAGTAGCTCAAGGAGGCGTCACTGCGTTCGGACAAATCCATATACGCTACACCACATCTGCCAAGCAGATGCCTGACCAGCAGCGTAACCCAACGCACTTAGTCAGGCCTTGAGAAAAAAAAAAGAAAAAAAAAAGAAAGGTGAATAAATAATAGATAAGCTTACATAAATAAATAAATAAATAATAATTATAATATAAAAAAGATAGTAATAATAATAATAATAATAATAATAATAATAATAATTAATAAATAAATAAATAAATATATGACAACAATGATGATAAATAAGTAAATAAATGTAAAACATGAAGACACACGGTGAACACATGATGGACAAACATTTATGACTACAGAACTTTTCCCCCCCTTTATTCATATTGTAATACACATACTCATACAACTTTCTCTCTTCTCTTAATTCAAACACGAAAACAATATTCTAAATACACTATTTTCTTCTCTGCTTTTTCTCTCTCCTGTCAAACAGAAACTG